>NC_063002.1:3667973-3967973 GCF_017499595.1 Psilocybe cubensis | reverse complement strand
GGGCCCGCACAGGTCGGATGAGTCTCGACAAAAATCCCGCACGAGCGCGGCGCGCCGGTCTATTGGCGTTCCACAATAAAGGTCGGCCTGTATAGCCCTTGACAAGTTCCAGGGCTTTAGCTCGAAAGAAGCAGGCAAAAAAAAGTTGAGCGCAGTTCAGAAGTCTGAAAGGAACTAGGGAGGGTGACAACCCAAAAGCACAGCATGAGGTTGGCGCAAGGCGTGACGAAATTAGATTGTCAGAAATAACGTTCCTTGTCCCTCCGTCGGTGCCAGGTTATCGTGATCATATGAGCGTTTTTTGTGCGATATGAAAGGGATGTGGGAAGGGCATGCGTTTTCGAGAACCCGTTCTTCTATGTGTGGTGGGGTGTGAATGTGGTGTTTTGTTGGCTGTGATTTGTGCCGCCAGGCCTAGGAGTGTTTATTGGTGGGTGAGCGGTTGATCCGAGGTCGGAAAGACATGAGCCCCACAAACAACCAGAAAGCAGGCAGGGGTTTGACGAACCACCCCGGTGACAGTGTCCGAGGCATGGTATCGTTTGCTTATCAGGATCGCAGCTCCGGGTTCATTTTTAAGCAGAGCTGATCCCCGCTGGGGCAGCATAGTAAGAGAGATGAGTGAGCATGTCAATCGATGAGCCTGGGCGGTGAGACCTTGAGCATAGAAAACGAATGACACTCGTCCAGAAGGTTAGCGGGAGCGAGTAGTAGAAGGAGTAGCAACCTGGTGACCAGCACTAGAAGGAGTCGGATTCCAAAATGGCTTGATGATGACGGGGAAGTAGCAGCGGCTCGCAGTCGAGGGGAGATCGGGACGACGGGCGTGGGTATGTACCTATTCCATTCGCCCAGCTCGTTTATTTAATAGAAATCAACGACACGGGGAGCTTTCGAGGTCCTCCATGGCTTTGACTTGAGCTAGTACGTTTATGAAACCGTCCCGCGACCACCAGCCGCGCCGAACTTTGGATATATCAGGCTGTGAGGTGTGCAGGCTGATCGTCACTGTGTGTGGGGAAATCTGATGTAACTAGATTGGACACTTTACTGTTTACTGTTTTATCGCTTTGTCGAGGTAGTTTGCGCTGCAGTGGAGCACAGTTAATGATCTGTACCACATGTCTTGGCTTTGAAGTGTATCGTTTATAGGGTTCCAGCAGGAGCAGGTATTCCATCAGCTACATTGTATTGCTTGAGTTACTGATCTTCAGATAACGCCCACAGTACTTTCACCTCAAAGGATGAATTAAGCGATCAATTCATCACTTCCGAGTTCTGGGGAAAATGCCTTGGAGTCGCAACGTGTGGTCAAAATCAATAATCAACTCAGTAAACTTTCATTTTTACGGCCTGGTGATCTTGGAGCAAGTCGGTAAATATTGACCTCCCTTATCATAATCTCAATAATTTGTTTACTGCACCTACGGCTGGACAAGATAGCCATTGTGCCACTGAACGCTCAAGTGCATGTTGACATTTGGGCAGGTCAGAGTGGACGATTCAGAGGCAATTCTGGTCATCATAAGCGCGGGAAGACGCAGAATCGGCGCAGAATCGGAATCGTTGAAGCGTTGAAGCGCCTCTGATTCTGTGCCGCTTCAGAATCGCGATTCTGTCTCTATGAATCCAGTCTTTAATATTTTGTTCCCCGCAACGGTTTTCGTCAGAATTTTTGACTCCGCTTTCATTCTCCGCCGGAGCTCTCCCGAACATCCATCAGCTCTTCGAATTCTCTCCCATCATTTTTCTCACAGCGGCTGTGCCAGCAGTCAGACGAGTTGCAACGTTCTCACTGTCAATGGCTCATACTCTAATCCAAACCCATTGATTTCGGTGAAGAATAAACAGTGAGCTGAACATACGTGTTTTCCATCTTTCAAAACCCCTATACGAATGATCCTCTGTCTTAAATACAGAAATTTTAGGCTGCATCGAATGATGCATGTTGGGAAAGCCGAAGGCAACTGTCGACGATATGACTGGTCAAGTCAATGTCATACGTCAGTAGCCTACTCAATCGTGGGCATAAAAGTGGTATCTCTACCACTATTTAGACGTGCTCGCAATGAGGATGGGTATTTGGTACCTTTTATCCTTCTTCCCCGACACCGAGGTCTTGAGGACCGATTTTCAATTGCCATTCCTCGCTCCGGATAGCATTCTCATTTCGCGTTTTTCTTTCAAACATCAATAATGGTTGGGCTAATTCAAAATGGAAGTTTTGCTTTTACATCCAACCAAGATCTTGGAGCAGTCGAGATATCAACGTTCGTGAGTCTGGTTCTGCTGGGGGTATCTCTTTCCCAGGGGTACACGTACTTTACTCGTAGTGGAGGAGATAGACTGGGTTTAAAACTTCTGGTGCGTGCTCGTTCTATCTCTACGGACTCTAGAATATTGAAACCAATAATAATTTCAGGTCGCTCTACTCTTGTAATATCTACCTCTGCCTAATTGTTTCATCCCATCCGTTGACATTTGGCAGGTTGATAGAGGTTTTTCACTCAATCACGGCTTCCCACACAATCTACTTTGAAACTGTAACACGTTCGACCAGAGGGGAGGCCAATTCGTACCAGCTCTCTGCAAATGTGTTGACCGAGAATATCATAACATTCATCGTCCAGGTAAGATAGAAACTACCTTGCCAGACAAGTACACTAAGCGTCGATGTAGTGTTTTTTCTGCCATCGCATTTATCGACTGTCCAGGAAATTCTTCCTGACTTCAATCGCATTTATTTTCACTCTCCTCCGCCTTGCAGGTGGTGTAGCACTATCCGTGGAGAGCATTCTGGACGTTCCTAGAACACCAAACGGCGTCTTTGTGTTCAATTTCGGTTGGCTGATTACGTTGGCATTGAGTGCAGGAGTGACTGCCGATTTGCTTATTGCGGCTTCAATGGTGTACTACCTGAGAAAACTGGCATCCCCGACAAATCTTCAGTCGTAGGTTATCTCCGTGTCATTACCTATACTGTAGTATCTCAATTTTGTCACAGGACAACCGTATTCTTAAACCGTCTTATTCAATTTTCTCTCCGTAAGTGTGGTTTATTTCACTTACTGAAGCAATGTGACAATTACCTTATTCACTTGCTCAGAAACTGGGCTCATAACCAGGTACTCCTGTCATTTTATTCCAGCACAATGCGGAGTCTAACGCCGTTTATTTTATAGCATGACCTCAGTGTCGGTGATAATTTGTGTAAGAATTTTTTTCTCATAAATGATACCTTCACTGACGCCCTTCAAGTTTCAATCAATGTCAAACAGTGAGTGATTCATACTTAGGTAAACAGGAACATGTCATTGAAGTAACGATAGTGATTTGGCTCGGGATCTACATCGTCCTCGCAAAATGTGAGCATCTGCCTAATGAACGCTCTCCTTGAGGTGCTACACTAACTGCATACGCCTCAGTCTATTCCATCTCGCTTCTCGTGTCGTGAGTCTCAAAATTACATATTGATTCATCTCCTTGACTTGTCGTATGACACCAAGGCTCAACGCTCGTTCACACAACGTTGAACAAAATGCAGACGTTGGTGCCTCGGACCTTCATTTCAACTCGCACCCCGAGATCACGGTAATTCTTTATGTCAATCCTTCCTGTTTAACCTTGGCTGAGATCTACTATAGGTGTCATTTCACGATGTTCAAGGTTCGGAAAAGGTTATCTGGAGCCCAGTTTTACAAACATCAGTCAGTATTTTATTGTCAATCTTCCTCTCTGACGGCTAATAACGTATGTTCAACCATCAGTTTACAAAATCCTCAGTCTAAAATGATGATGCATGAAAAGATTGGACTATTGTATTATTTGGACGTTTCGCCTTTCGACTTTACCTTTGGTATTTTTGAATTTTTCTATATGATGTGAGGACAATCGGACAAGAGTTCTGCTCAAATTGTCTTGTTAGAACATTAGGGACCTTCAGAATTGAAATACGACCCGACTAGTCGGTCGTATTTCGACGCCACCGATTTGATGATTCGAAGTCCGACTGTGCTTGGCCTTGTCTTGGACTGTCACTTCTATGTCACTCCCAATGACGTAGACAGCGTAGATAATATTTAATCTACGTAGATTTTTGAATAGGCATTGAGCGATACTAAGAAAAAATGGCAAGGGGAAACAGAGATGGGGGTTGATGAGACCGAATCAATGCTTGCTTCTTATACTCTCATTTCAGTATTGACGTGTTTGGTGCATCTCCTGTGTGGTTAGAGAATTAAACAATGATTAAACAAACAAAATGTGTTTCTATGTGTTGCGAAAATGTCCTCTGGAGGTGCTGTTACAGCAGTATCTAAATTACAGGCACTGATGAGTGAAATATTTCATATCATCACTCCTTGATCATGCAAACAAGACCAGAAAGACGGTCAGTACTTCATGGAGAGCAAAATCTTAATAGTCTAATATATACAGGCATGAAATGAAAGCCTCCATAGGAATGGTGATGGGGAGAGGATTGAAGATGGTGGAAGCCAGTGATAAGAGGGCCGCAATTCCGTCACATCAGTCACAAAGCGGACCTTGAACTTTGACTTACTAAGCGTAATCGGACAGGGCCAAATACGACCGACTAGTCGGGTCGTATTTCAATTCTGAAGGTCCCTATTGTAGTTAAGAAGCTTCCAGGTGATTGTCGTACTTTGAAAATGAACATCAAAGGGGACAATCCAGGAAAATACCTAGTCTCTGTTGATAGGAAGCGGTGATTTAAGTCATCGACAAACAAATGAATGCCTGAGTTTCTTAAGCACAGAGCCAACGAACGTCATTTGTATTCCAACTTTCGAGGTTGACCGATAGAATGATCCGAGAATACCTGAGAATACAAAACATGGTCAGCACTCGGGAACGTCCTATATGTATCCATCGGATATCAGTACTTCTATTGGAGATAGATGATGATTTTCCGAAGTCAAGGAACGGTAAGCTGGGTACATAATCCTGTCTTCTTCCGCAGAACAAATTATTGTACTTCACTTCACAGTTCTCTTCCCAATGCTCGCATTAACAGCTCTCCGCATCCTCGTTCTTGGGAGTTTAACATGGGAGCTTACCCATCATTTCCAGTCCTTTGTTGTCAATGCCCAAAGGTAATTGTCAATGAACTAAACTGCCTCCATGTATCTGACATGGGCGCCTGGATCTGGATCCACAATGATCATCTGTGATAACAGTTCTTCTAGTCTGCCCACAGCCACATTTCCAGCTGAGACTTCAACCGCCCCAGTGCCTACCGGAACTACTGTCGCTCACTACGCTCAGTGTGGTGGACTTGGATGGACGGGTCCTGTAGGTAGGTGTGCAAAACAAACCCCGATTTTCTTTCAATTTCCATCCAATTTCAAGGAGTGACATGAACTCGATTCTCGGACTGACTCTGATATTTTCAGTCTGTGATGCTCCGTACACCTGCGTTGTGGATAACATATACGTGAGAGTTGCTACACTGCAGTGACATTAAACTAATCTCCTCCTTTTCATGAATTATACAGTTCAGTTTATGTCTATAACAATCAGGGTGATGGAAAACCTTCTCTCAATCAGTTATTTGAGATTATTGTAGCCGGAAAAACAGCTGAAATGGTAAAAATAGGTACTGAAGTGAACACAAAGTTACTCCGTGTGCCCGAGGTAATAACGACCCTGGAAAACAGGTGAAAGATATAATAATTTTGTCGAAGAGTAAGAGGATGAGAAAGGAACAGTCGTGTTGAATGTTCTTCCTCAATTAAATAAAATGTTGAATGTCAAGCATAAGGTCAAGTAAAAACAAGTCATTCGACGCGACAATGGTGGGGCAGCATCTCATGGCACCTCACTGTGATTTTTGCTTAATCTCTAAGGAGGCATTGTGCACCCAACATAAAATATTCCTGTTTGACATTTCGGCAGCCGTAGCAATGCCAGAGGAAAGCTTGTAATTAGGTTACTAGTCCTTTTTAGAGCATACAAGTAGTAAGGGTCATGAATCGGAGTTTCAAAAAAATCCTCTTAAGAAGGTCCAGGGCGCAACCAGCCGCAACGTCACGTCTTTCCCAACTTACAACCACCCATTCTTCGTTTCCACTTGCTTCATACAGCCTCTCTTTCAAACAATGGGTGCTACTACCAAGCGTTTTGTCCGCGGCTATAAACTGGACCGGGAAAAAATTGTTACCGCATTGGACCTCGATGCCCAGACCAACTTTGGAATTTACATGGATGTCGCTGAAGTGGTGTATAATCGAATTCGAAAAGTTGACAGCCATGTAATCATGCAATCTTCGCTATCTGAATCTCCCGGGGATGAGCCATACTACATCTTTGTTCTGGACGACGCTAATGTCAAACAAGTATTACTTGACAAACCCCTGCCACCAACACCGCCCGTTCTCGACCATTTTATGTACCTCCTTTCCGGACCTGTTGTTTGCGAGATTGCTGGATAAATTTTCCAAAACTGGTATGTGCTTTTCTCTGTTGAGTCTGTTGATGCATCGTAACTAACCATATTCTACTTTTCTACATCCTCATTTTGTCCTAAGCCAGTCTATACCAGCTTTGTTGATTATTTTCAATACGTATGAAGACAATCAATGAATACTGAGCACTTGAAACTTTATTTTCGGTTCAACATGGCAACCAACCTCAACGTTTCCGTATTTATCAGATTGATTTCTTGGTGTAGTTTGGTTCGTGGCTTCAGAATAATCTTGGATAGTTAATTGACGTGGAACAACAAAGACATGTTCTACACTCGGGGTTGAATGTTCATGGTATCTACGTCTACAATGTCTTTGTATGTATGTGAACTCCTAGAAATCTAGACTTATTTGTGTCAGGGATCCAGGGAAGAGACTACTACTCAAGAAAGGGAGAGTGGTTTAAAGGGTTCAGAGATGGGGTCGTCAGAAATATCAGGCGATGGAATCTCATCCACTGGTATAAAGAACTAATTAATGAGAGCTCGAGTCGACCCAATTAAAGGTAACACTCACCATAATTATGCGCTACTCTTGTAGACATCAGGACCTATGAGGATGTTAGAGTATGGAGCAAATTCTGCTGGAGTGGTGTGGTTGGCGACTTTCTCTCTTAATCGGGCTTCGTCATGGTGATGGTCGAAAATAATGAGGGTCACTGTATCATCTTCGTTGTCGATATGTTTAATCCTTGTGCCAATCGCAAAATGGACATTTATGCCTGTCTCTCTGATTTCGTTGTGAACTGTTTTAATGACCTTCAGCATTTTGCTGCGATCAGCAAAAGCGTCGAATCCATAAACTTCGCCAATAAGACGCGCATTGATCTCATAAGCGTACACGTAGCGATAAAGAAAGTCCATGATTGAGTGAGAGGCTGTATGAACCAAGTCGAAACGAACAATGGGTTGTAATACAGAACGAGGTGATCTGCTGTTTAAGAAGGTTTTTTTGAAACTCCGACGACTGCAAGTAAATTCTCACGGATGTCCATTGTTGGTTCATTGTTGAGCGCGAGCGGTTGCTTTGCAATTTGGGTGTTCCTTTCGCCCTTTTCGATCGGATTTGCGTTTTTCTTATGCTTCGTGTGGTTAAATCTCATTAGCCAGTCCAGCCGTTATTTAATTCTAAGTTATCAGTAATATTCAGCGATTCAGAAAGCCCAAGGTACAGGGCACCATGAACTCAATACTTGTATAAACCTATGATAATTATTCAATTATATGGCAATGTAGAACAAAGGAGCAGCTTCAAGGGACAGGGTTTGTAGTCGGCTGGAAGGCACCGTTTGGTCTGCCAGTTGCTAGATAACATCCTTGATTTATGGAAAATATATTGCCGTCCCAAGCGTCAAGGCCAATCATAACCGAATGATCATCGACAACTCGGGATGGTGAGTTCTTGATGCGCTCCTTCCTCTCCTGTTCCTGTCATTGTTTGTATGTTGGGCGCGGGCCGTGATGGGAAGAGTTAGCGCAGTTGCGGATGCGAAGGTATTATCACTGTTCAAAGACAAAGTTCGAATAAAAATATAAAAGCAAGGAGATGGGAGATACTCGAAAATGTTGAGAAAGAATGACCGCAAGGACATCGTTAACAGTCCTAGATAGAAGAATGGGAACCATCCAAAACTTCAGGGGGTTGCCAGATCATTGGGGTCGAGGAGACAAGGCAACGTAGTCGACCGAGGTCCATACTGAACACACAAATGATTCACTTCATGTAGTGACTACCCCATGAAAACGATAATCCGAATCGGCAGCATTGAATCCAAAAAAACAATCAACAGATCGCGGTGCCACCCAGATAACACTAGTGCCCAGACTCAGAGAGAGTAAGAAATTCCTCTCCAAAAGACACCGACACTCAAGACGGTTTAAATAAGAGTGAAGTGGGAACCTGACAATAAAACGCAGTATAGATGGCCATGAGAGCGTAATGTAGGATGTGCAGGCTGTGCAGGCGATGAATGGGGCATGCCTGAGTAGCTGCGACCATGCATTCTATGTAAAATGCGGATGCGGCGGATAGAGGGCATGAAAGAAAAGATGTTTATCATTTGAAAACCAGAACTTTGAACACTGGATCAAATGACGTGGAATAGCAGAAGTGAGCGAAGAGAAGGAAGTAACATAAAAGACCACGTACGTGTACAATAGTACCTTCAAATATGCAACTGATCCAACTTCCCATTACAACCCAGACCCAACATATAACAGCGACAGAAAAAGGGAAGGAGCAAATCAAGAACCGCCATCAGATAGTTTCAGCCCGTCCCTATGTTGTTAACAAGGTATGTGGTGCCAAACGGACGATGTCAACACCGCCTGCTGCCTCGTCGAAACGAGACGCGGCTGGTTCAACTCGCTGCACCAGACAGTATCATCATAAGCGGTTATTGATTGTGGAAGAATCAAAGGAAACAGGATGAGGAATTGCCAGCTTTTATTTTGGAGAAAACTTATTCTCTCACGATCACGAGAGCAGCCAGCTACCCTAATTCCCGGCCAACTCTCTAGGTTGGATTGCGCAGTTATTCCGAATACAAAAACCTTTGAATCGACATGTATATAAATTGACAAAATCGAGTCATATAACTATTGTTGTAACATTCATTGGCAGTCAAACAGTAGATATTGTGGCACTCAATCCAAGATCGTACATGCCGCGCTTGCCGAATGTACGTGGAAAAGCGGGTTAGCTCGGCTGGTCTTTGTGCGTGAAGGGTCAATGAAGTGATATTGCCATACATTTGTGGATATATTTCACTTTTAGTATATGTAAAATGAATATGGATATGTATTAAGCACGATATCTTGACTTATGAAGATAGGTTGCTTCTCTTGTTGGTATCATATCGCCAATTTGGATAGACAGCTGAGTTCTACTGAGTTCTCACGCTCGACCGGCCATCACGGCACGCACATATCACCGCTCAGTGAAATCGTCGTTTTTTGGGACAGGTGAGAGACACCGGGAAGCATAATTATACGTATGTATCTTTTAAACCTGCTATGTATACCACATGTTTCAGTATCCGTAACATAATTTATATATTTGGAACCATTTGAACAGTAATCGGGAAGGTTTTCTTCATAGTTGGGATGCCCAAAGTGCTCAAAAAAATGCATGTGGATTTAATCCCTTTCATAGTAGATAATATACGGGACTTGACCGGTGACCTTTTATATACTGTGTTCAATCTTTTAACAATAAACTTCTTGATTACCACGTCTATGATCCCACAGCCGGAAAAGTTGTGGTTTCCCTTTCACATGATCCATCTAAAAGATCCCATATTCCATATATGCCCTGTTGTGGCTATAAAGACAATGATTTCAGACCATCTGACTGGCTAACGGGGCTTGAAAGCTTCTTGTGCTTACTAAACTGTGACAACGATCTGGACCACCAAAGGCAGGGTGTTATTTTGAAAGACTTCCGTTCATTCGGTAACACCAAGAATTACCTGTGGGGCAGGGTTACTGTGTGAGCGGCAGTCGATCAAACACACTGCCAGGTGTTTTCCTCAATGAATTCCTTTGAATTCGCCTCAGTCTTGGTGGTTTAATATAGGAATTTTTCTAAGCCTCAAGGAGAGGATCTGTTTGGTGGAATGAAGAAACCCATTACATGGGCGGGGTTAACATTGGTTTGGGGCTAGGTGAGCTTGATCATAATATGTTTTCTCTATATCTAACTGTTTACTAGATAACGAGCATTACAGAGTACTTGTCGGGATAGATGAAAGCGATGGAGAGATGTAGTTCGACAAAATTCAGTTTACAGATGACGAGAACGAGGGAAATGAAGGGGACGATGTACTGATATAGAGCTAACGTGACAGTCTCAATTTCAGACATGATCTCTGATAGAAACTGCTTTATAGGGTCTAGTACATCTATACAACTGCCAAAAAATGTTATTAAATGGTTCTGTGAAGGGGATTGAACTTTTTACGACGTTATTGGGTTGCGCGCGATGTTTTTTTTTTTTTTTTTTTTTTTTTTGGTGGAGCGTTATCGGCTGGTCGGCAGCGACCTAGTCATTGCCTTGCAGCCCGCTTGTGTTTTTCGAGGGATTACACCTCGATGTCAGTAGAACAGTATTTAAATATATGGAAATCACCGAGAAGAAATGCATTTAAGCACTTAGTGTGGGACTCTAATCCGGCCCGTTATAACGGCGTTTTCAGGTGATGGGCGTGTGGTAGGTCGTCCTACCTCTGGCTCTGCCATCATCCTTAACTGGATCAATACCCACTAAAACTCCTCTGCTGTCCTTGATCCATTCCCACGGGAGCTTCGTCTCATTTTTCAGTGTGCCCCTCCATGTTTCCTGCACCATCCAGGTTGCGCGCGATTAAAAGTAAACATTTTACACCAAGTCCCACGGGCGGGCCGCTGATATTTTGACTCCTATCTAACTCCGACAAGAGTTGAAACGGTGCACAAGCTGCGCGGGAGCACCACATCCCTGATTTTTCCATGGATGCTCTCTATATGCACACCACGTAGCGGAAAAATTGTGTACATATAGTATACTACTATAGATGACCTGATCTTATCAAATTCTAACTATTTTTTGGCGGCTCCAGGTGCACAGGGTCTTTGCTTGCCGAGAGTTTGCCAAGCGTGCACGGCTTGACAACCCGATGATGTTTGGCAACGGCTTTTGAGGCTTGACAGTCTCGCTTTCCATACCAACGAAGGCAATCGATTATCGTGTCCCAAAATACAAGCAATTTTGTCCATGATAGAAGTTCTTAAATCTTTCGATCTGCCAATCTACTATTGTTTAATGATTAATAATTTACCTTATGAAATCCTGTGGCCTATTGACCGATAATCTCGTTCGCATTTAAGCACGTACTAAATGGCCTCTGAAGCACGGTGCTTCTGGGACTCTCTGAAGTCATAAAAAAGGCCTTATTTATGTCAAGGATTTTAGTAATGGACTTCTTATGCAGTTTATATAATGTACTGGCTCACACTTAATATACCGTACCATAGACATTCGTACGTAATAGTGAAGGAATAGACTCAACAACAGGGTATATCCAAATCATGGTTGTACCTAAAGACTAGCTTGCGCCCACAGACAATAACTACCACACTATTATACATATTCTAGCTACGAGTCATAGCTTGGACAGGGTTTCAATAAATGAACTACTTCTCCATGCACATCTTCCCTCTGAGCTTGGTCACCTAAGCTTGTGTATGATGGTGGAATGTCTACTACTACCACCTGCCCCTCTGGCCGAAAAGGTAATAACCCACTGTCCTCATGTACTCGGGTAACAACTCGAACGAGTGCCAATGATGCTGGTAAAGGTGACAAAGCTCTCTGGGTTTCCACTAGCGCGCCGGCCTGTGCTTGTGATTCCCCAGGGATACTGAAGCTTGTATTCTTAGAAACCTCGCCATCCGAGTCTTCGTTAAGTAGTGAAACAGCAGAATAATCGAGGAATGGAACAATTGCCATCGCAACAGGACCAGGATCAATACTGTAAGAGGAAAAGCGCTTTGATTTCAGGCGACGTTGTCTCCTCCGGTAAAGCAAGAATCCTATGAAGCATAACAGTGCGACCACGATGCAGACAGATATTGAAATTGCAATGACTGGTATTCGTGAAATACCCCCTCTGGGCGATGCTTTATGATGTGCAATTGGTGGTATACGAGTCGTAGGAGACGGTTGTGGAACCATAGATGACGACGATTGCCCTGGTGGAGGGGGGTCGACGCTCAGAATTCTTTGTGCGCCGGTCACAAGGAGGGATGATAGAGAGAGTGGGGTAGTGGTGCTATTTCCGTGATAGACAATCTTAATGCTGTGGTCTCCAGGCGGTACTTGGTGGGTTTGAAATATTGTCTGCCCCTTTATGGTATTTAGTACTGACGTTGCTAAATTATTGACTGTAAAATTGGCGGGGTCTCCGCCATCTATGGAATATGATGCCATAGCTGGTATGTGCGAATCATTTATTCCATTTCCACCCAGTCCAGCAACTGATGTACCTAACGTTGAAATAAGTATAGGAAAATAACCATTAAGAAAATAAGGAGCGCACCTGTAAAATTGAATGTATAGGGAGCATCTGATGTTGTTATGTTGAATAAATAAGGGTTTTCCCAATCCTCCGGATGAGCCTCGTTATTCCCTCCGTATCCGCCATTGCTATGAAATATATACTCCATAACCCCCGTCGTCATTTCCTCCGGTTTTGAAAACCCTGCAGGGGCGAATCTGGCGAAATCAAATGAGACTGGGTTGTCTTCGGTCCCATTGACTGTAACTCTCAGACTGTATATTGTACCTGACACCCATCCCACAGACTGATAATATCCGACACAGAAGCGAAAACGTGGCTGTTCCCGAGGAGCAGCTCTTACTCCAAACGTTGGTGACCAATTAGAAACTGGAACTGTTGAAACACCATACAGTGAACCATTATACGGTATATCTGATGCAAGACGTGCATCTTCTACGTCTGGGTGGTCAACCCATACATCTGGAGACGATGAGAGTCCCCACAGGTCGATTTCATTTCCTGAATTTCCTATTGAATTTAATGATAAAAAGATAGGAGCAGTAAATCTAACCTTGAAATGTTATTGTAAAAAATGCCCGTTGGAAAGTGGTATGAACTGTGTTGTTGAACGGCCTGCCGTTAACTGTGTAATTCAGGGAGGAAGTATCCGTCACCCATTTTCCCTCCTCGTAAACGACGCTGGGATCGCTATCGTCGATAATAACGGTGTCGGGGAGAGACATCTAGACAGTTATGTCTATAGACTACCGAAAACGTTTGGAAAAGGCAAGAAAGGTGTTGACGTTCATAATGGAAACTTTGGGATTGTGATCACTTATATGCCGACGTAGTCAAGCACAGGTGAATCTAAAACATCAATCATCGTAAGTAACAACATACTTTGTGAGAAACCAGATTTTACTGATACGCCTACTATCATCAACACCAGACGTTCTTATTGACCATCAGCGGTATTTTTGACTCAATATATGATGAGAAGACCGTTGCCTTTGTCCAAGATCGATTCCCCACCACAACCATTTCGTATTGAGGAGGTAGTATCCGCTTTCACATATCTCATATGAAAGCAATCATTGTTCAAGGGTATGTATAGGGAAAAGTTCTCTCAGTCTAACGTACAAAGTCCGGCTACAGAATGTTATTTATGGGTATGATGTACAACAATGTTCGAATTTGATTCTGAGCGATAAATTAACTTTGAGAGATGGGGTACCTGAGAAGTGGTTAACAACAAACTTTGAAAACAAGAAAGCTGAGGCGCGTGCACAAGTATAGCTTAGGCGGTCATAGTGCCAAGTGGTATGGTGACTATTTCAACTTTTGAATGTTGAGTGGAGGATATGCGCAACAGGTATGCAGATAATATGTGCTATCCGCACTGTGACTTTGGGTATAAGTGAGAAAGTCTTCCGTGATGCCATATTTCAGTTTGAAAAGTAGATAATCCAGCCATTGGCGCCACCAGTAGGCTTGAAGCCTGCAAATTTAGTTCTGCGGCCCAGTGCATCAATGCGCCTGACCCCAGCGCCGTGCACCGCAGGATTCAAATTGTGATTTCTAGCATGCAACACATTATGTGTGGTTCTTTGATTTGCTGACGTTGCTTCTATATCCACAGATTGGAGATGGTAGTGAATGTGGCTGATTATATCCCACATCGTCAGCGCATGATGTGTGTGAATTCTTAGGGTCCAGTAAGGGAAACCTTCAAAATGTACATCCATGTAAGTGATACTAGGATTAAAACCTGAAAACTGTAGATTCTTCGGTGCAAACTTTGGCAAAGGACGGGCAAAGTCGATGCATAGGCGCGAGTCTTGCAGGGAGGGATGAAGATAGAGGTGAGGTGACCGCTCAGGTAAATGAGTCGGATAACCCAGATGGGAAAGGCCTACATCGGGTATCAATCGATCAGCCAATGTTGAACTTTTCATTTCGGGAAAGATCAACATCACCTTGTACACCAACAGGTGGATTTACCAAAGTCGTCGTCGACGCCGTAGACAGTGAAGGCCCTGGATATCGCGTATAACTATACGACGACGAGGCCTCTGGCGGCAATGCGTGCCCTCCATTGACGAGGGTTGCTTGAGAGCCCCACGGCGATGGGACACTCGTCGTCGACCCCGACGGGCCTAAGCTGACACTGGACACACTGCCGAATGGTGTCTTGCCCCTATCGACTCCCCAGGACTGAGAGGAGGAATCACAATCAGAATATCCTGAGGCGGAAGCAGTACCCCAGGAACTACTAGACGACAGGGTCCACGCGGAAGATACCCCGACGTTGGTGGAATGATTCATGATGATGCGATATGTATGGGACGACTGTGGGCTAGCGGGTGGTGTAGGCTGTGAGAGGGATACAGGGTGCTAGGCGGCGGGATTGCCTGTGTGAGTCATATCCGTCGGGATGCGCTCTTATAGGGCGCAGTTGTTTGACCGACATCAACAAAATGGGCCCTATTTGGCGCAGGGCGGGGTTTCTGGTCGGGGCGGCATACCGCCCTCTTACTGTTCTAGGCCTACCGTAGTGTCGGGTATCTCTTCGAGTCCACATATGAGTCACAATCCCATTCGAATATGGTTCATGTTTCCCGAGTAAGGTTGACAAACAAAGGCGGGAACGTACAAATTCTGCCCATTTATGGGCAAAGCGGAGGTTCTCAGTCCGCGTCCATACCTTTTTCGGTAATAAGGTACGGGGTTGTCGTAATGTTCGAATATGATGCGTCGCCAGTCCTTGGCCAGATGACAGGAAACCTGAACCAAGAAAAGATGGAAGCATTGTGACCTGCGCTGATGGGATCTGCTAGCATTGTTGCCACTGAGAATTAGTTATTTCAAAACATGGTCGAACCTCAAAGCAGCTTTGGGCAACAATATCAGGCCTCTTCCAAACCTATTCTCTGGGATGCAGTAACCATAAAAGCGGATATTGGCTGATCTGGGCGTGGGCGCCGAGCGCTCAGAATTGGAAAAGAGGCTAGAATTTTTTTCCGCCAAAAATAGCCTAGGCATTTGCTGTATGTTCATTTTCTGAAATGGCAATTTTGCGTTTTGTGGGTTGCTGGACGATATCATTGGAGCATCGGTTGATCTTCTTACTCTAGACACTATCGGTTTACACATACAAGGAACCTACTAAGTAGACTAACTTATATATGACGCGTTGTATCTATCTACGCGGATTGCACGATATGAGTGGTTAGTTGAACCACGGTTTACTATGACGCGTTTGGGGCTGGGTCATGTGATGGGAATAAATGTCTCAAGATGATTTTTCTCACGGTAACTCACCAATTGGCAGCTCTGTGCCTTCAACGCCATCGCTCTCTTCAACATGGTAAAACTTGGGGGTCTGATTGTATTTAAGTTCATAGAGTATGATACATCGCGCACACACTTCTAACGACTGGGGAGCAGTGCTCCTCTTCTCTATATCGAGTCTAAGGTCAGTGATCGCGTTCTACTTGATGATGTCATTTCAAATTCCTCCGACATCCAACTCGTATGGTAGCTTTGATTGTGTGACTGGATCTCACTCCTCTCCCAAATTTCTCATCACAAATTTTTTCATGTATTTTGTTGAATAGAAATTTGATATTGATCCTGGTTCTGGGAAATGTAGAAATGGATCACCAATAGGTGCAAGTTTGACGGCATTGAAGAACGTATAATTGGCGCGGGAATCCTGTAACCGATATCACCATGAAACGATATAAAAGACACGGGCGGTCAGACTGTCGTGTTGCAACACCCCTGTCAAAGTATGGAGTATGCATTAGAAGAACTTCATCGACAATCATCGAATCCCTCTGGTGTTCAAGTTCACAGGAGAGAACGAAATGTACAATCACCAGCTGCAGATGGTAATAAAGCAGACCTACATGAACAACGCGATCAACTTGACTTCCAATCGCTTGTAATGCCCCATTCTGCTCCGCCAGTTGACGAGGTTGCCGCCCTCTTCTTGTTTCTCATATAACTATCCAGTCCGATTGATGATTACACTTTCATGATAGGGATGGGGTGCATGGTTGTTCTGCTTCTCCGCTTTTGCTTTTGAAGTTTGTATCTGGGGTTGGAACAACACGTACGGGATCTTTCAAGGTAGGCAGGATAGTACCTTGGGGCTGTTTATATACTGACTTTATGATGTATTGGGAAGAATACTACTCATCGAACCCGCCTTTCAACAAGTCGTCTGCAGCTGCAATATCAACCATTGGGACCGCGTCCCTCGGTATTCAATTTATAGAGCTGGTGTTTATAATTATATGTGTGTAACTGGGGAAGCTCTGCAAGCAATAAAATTGACTAAGTCTCTCTAGTGTATCAGCGATACCCCGAGTTTGCAAGGCCTGGGATGTACTTATCGCTCTTCATTTGCATCGCAGCGCTCTTGTTATCTAGCTTTGCGACCAAGGTATATATTCCCAACCATATCAGACACATACACCCTCATGCTCCTGAAATCAGACATGGCATATGATCGTACTGCAGGGGGTTGTTTTCGGTATCAGCGCCGGATTTCTTTACTCTCCCGTCATGGTGTGGCTGCCCGAATGGTTCATCAACAGACGTGGCCTTGCCACAGGAATCATATTCTGTGGCTCGGGAGTAGGAGGCTTTATTTTCCCGCTTATGATGGGATACCTGCTAGAACATGTAGGATTTAGATGGACTCTGAGGTATGTCGATCACCGAAGTCTACCTGACAGGAGAATGATTGCACCATAGGATATGGGCGCTTACCTTTGGAGTATGCTTGGTCATTGCGCTGATAGGACTCAAGCCGAGAGTACCAATACGCAGGCCGAGCGAAGAACATCCTCGCCAACCTTGGCTTCCAAGTGACTTATCGCTTCTGAAGAACCCAGTACTCTTCGTGGTTGTGCGTGGGCGGTCAGTAATTGACCAGCGGTTATGCTGATAGAAATTTATATAGATTGGAATAACAATTGTCCAGGCACTAGGTTTCTTTCCTGTCAGTTTATTCATACCAACATACACCTCGTCTCTGTCGTCAGCAGTGCTTCCGTCTCGATTGGTTCTGGCTCTATTCAACGCAGCATCTGTACTTTTCCTCATCCTCTTCGGGAGGTTCTCTGACTCATATCCATATGCATACGTCATAATGGCCAGTGGTATTGGTTGTGCCTTAGCGGCCTTTGTGTTCTGGGGGTTCGCATCGTCGCTCGCATGGATATTTGCATTTGCAACGGTGTTCGGTGGGTTTGTGAGTGATTAAATCTCTAACGGTGTCTTCATTTGTACGCTTTCATATTCATCAGTGCTCTTCAGGGAGGCGCATTTCCAGGTATATGGCCAGCGGCGGCGTCAGAGATAGGTGGAAACCATAACCATATCACGAACATTGCATTTGGATGCTTCACCGGTGTAGAGGGAGTGATGTCCATTGTGGGCCCCATCATCGCTGCCTCGCTTCGCAACAGTAGCGACAAGTCGAAAGCGACCTATGGCGGATTTGGGTTTAGGAAGGTCGAATTGTTTGTCGGTACGCCGATCCTATCCGCTTTATCACTGTCAGCGTGATAATTTACGTTGGATTTCCAGGATGTATGGGGGTAGGAACCATGCTGGGCGGTGTTATTTTGCTTTTCATTTCGACTTCGAAGAGAAAGGTCAAAGTATGATTGATTCTATACGGGTATTGAAAATTTCGCCATGAATATTGGTGACCAAAAACGCGAGTGGTATCTGCAGGTGTTGAAGGTTTTCAGTCCGATCCTGAAATGGCTCGAATCATGATAGAGGCACCATTACAGGATAATCCACATTTGTACTGTAGCATACTACCTTTAGCCATTAAAGCCCTCTCTACAAAATTTTTATGCATTATGTCAAGTCTTTCCTGAGTATTTCGTTAGTTGTTACCTTTCGTGCAAGCACGATTGCCACTCGACCTCCTTATTACAGACTCCGGTTTTTGAACACGAGGAAGAACCGCCTGTTACACAAGCTGAGGCGCTGTCGCCCTGTGTTACCTTAAATCTTACGGGAAAACTGCTACAAATGCTGCGTGCATCCAATCCGAGATGAGATGAGCCCTACGGTTTGTGACGGAAGTAGGACAGTCTGGTGTACCATCACTGGTATGCAGTGAGAAACCCAGCACATATCCATGTATTGATGTCAGCTAGATACCAGATATACCACATTAGTAATTGGAATATGGGAACGGAAGGATAATTGATGATAGAAGTAGAAATGTGCGTTGTGAATTTAGCATGTAACAAGTGTAAGAATTTTTAAGTAGTCAATATGTGATTCAGCTATAGTCGATGAATGTTCGAAACAGGGACATACGTTAACATGGATTTCGATCTGTCCAGGACATCCGCATATACGACTATGACCCTTGACTTCCAGTCAACCGAGCACATAGATGGGGAGTGGGGATCGGCAAGAAGTTCACATTGCGAGATTCATTTTACGAAAAGATTAACATACAGTGGGATAAGAGATACTGAGAAGACATACATCCCTGCAAGCCTCGAAACCCGATGTTGGACGGCCGATATGTGCCATTGCGTACGCAATAACCATGCCGATAACGTTCCATTCAGCCATAAAGATGACCTTATCTTGCATCGCTTGTTGGAGGGGGGGTGTAAAGTTGGCGGTAGCACATAAGCTTACCGACACGGCAAGCAACGACCAACCCATGCCTAAAGTAGACAGTCATCCCATAAATCTCGTTCTGTAACCCCAACGCAGAAAAGAAGGGCACAAACCTAGCCGATTATGTACCAGGCGGATGTTAACCGAGCGATGATCTTGGGATTGTCTTTCTATGAATAAAACTAAATGATTAACAATAATAAACCCCGTACAGACTCCAGAACACCCACAAGTTTGCCGTGTTGTGCTGACTGGGCTCAATCTCATTTGGGAAAGTACAAGCACAAGCGAGAACTTTTGGTCCCATTTCGTACCAGATTATGATCAAAATCCCGAGAAACGCGCATAAACACTCATCGCTTGGATGTTGTGTCCGTTACCCTTCTTTCTTACAAGTAGCGAAACAGAACGAGCAGAAAAGTGTAGGATAACCGAAAATCGAAGAGGAGCATTGTTAATCATCATGGGTTCATGATTGGCAGAGTTGCGATGCCGTCCGTCTTCAGAGTTGGGTAGATGGTGTACCAATCGCTCCTGTGGATTATACGGAGGGTCCTTTCGCTTATTACTCGTATATAGTTAAATTTTGTCAGAGACCTGCTTTGAAAAATGCACTCGACACTCCGCATGCAGATGTAGTTTCGTGACGGACTCGATAGACATCTAGGAGATTATTGAACTGAATTGCCTAAACACGATGGACCAAAAAGGAATTTATATTGTCGGTGGAGAACAGCATCGACAGTGGCATCCATGATAAGCAGCTGTGCAAAGATCGAGTTACAGACATACCATTGCAGGGACGTACAAGTCCGCGAGTTTTCACCACATTGAACACCGTACACTTAGTTTCTATCTACCGTTCAAACCGGAAGACCGCGGACGGGAATTTTCATTGAACTGGCGGTGGAGAAGTGAGTACTGATAATGATACATTGCACAACATCAAGACATACCCAATTTAAGTGTTTATGATCGCTACTCCGGTCATGGGGGATCAAGTAGATCCATCGAAGCAACACCACATGGGAATAAAATTGAAAATGGATATTCGGATGAATTTGATCAAGAGGTTAAACATTAGGATAGTCGAGGATGCAGAAACACACGTGGAAAACCGACGGATATTGAATCGCAGGTGTCAGGTCACGGATCAACAAAAGTCAGGTATATGTCGTGTGAGCTGGTATGGTGCGCAGTCGCAAGCGAATGAAAGAGGATTCATGAAAATGGCTGTATTTTCCCGAAAACCTGATATTTGTGATGAGCTTTTAATATCCGAAGACTTCATAGAAATGGATTGTCGAAGTTTCCATAGGTCATCCCAGTAATGTAAGATCCTTGAGAGAATACTTGGATGGTGATATATATATCGTATGCGGAAAGCTTCGTATGTTTTGCTCGAAGATACGTTCAGTAATTAGTGTTCTGCGGCAAGACAACATGGATAGCAATTAGATCATTCCCTGCTGAGTTGTAAGAACTTTCGGAAGAAATTCATCTTTAGGAGGGCTTACCTATTATACACTATTGGAGTTGGGGTATTAGCTTTTCTCTAGGAACGGAATACGCGTCAGGAACACCGTTTGCGCTCTGCAGCACAATGAAATACGTACCTATATTACATTTTAACCGTTCAGATTCCCATAATAGTTACGATGACTTCGTGGGCTGAGATGGTGGGGGTGGGATGGGGTCAACAAGAGGGTTTTCCTCTCTTGCCTGCTGCAATAGTGCGTCCAATCCACGGTTCTTGACTGCAACCTGTATCCAAAGAGGTGTCACCTTGGAATCGAAAAAGAGATAAAATTGCAACTCTCGCACCTGTATGCAAGATTTATATTCCTCCCAAACCTTTCCGCACTTTTGATTGAATTCGTCGGCCTTTTTCTTGGAGTATGCAGCACGCGTCTCTGGTGATTGGCCGGCAGCAACAGCGGGTTCCAAGTATCCTTCAAACCATGAGTTAAAGCATGAGTCGTATTTTTGTTTCAGAGGCGTGCATTCTGGGGAGAGGCTTTGGGACATGACGGAATTGGATCGAGGACTAGCAAAATCGCTGACGTTTTCGGCGTGCGCGGACTTTGAAAAAGTTAACGGAGGTGCTTGCACGCCCAACCAAACACGTAAGTATGATCCGCCAACTTTGACAATCATGTTCGCTTGCCATTTGTATCCGTTGTTCAACCAAAAAAATTTGGTTGACACTCGTGAAGTCAGGACTCAGACATAGCTGACGATTGCTTTAATTAACTCTCAAGGTATATTGTTTTCAACTTATCATCATTTCGTAATTTGTGGGCCAATTTATATGGTATTTTGACGTCCAACAGACCGAACCAATCGTACCAATCGTAAAATTATTGACGTGATGGTAGATCGATTATATAGACGTCCAGTGGGATAGAATTATTCGGTGCGCAGTGGTGTATCGCATATTTAAATGTCACGGATACTTCTCGGAGACTACCTCTGAGGAGTCTGAGCATTCCCAAAGCTCTCCTCCTCAAGTTCTATCTCGCGACTGCCTTGGATAAGATCGCATGCCTGACAGCAGAAAGGGGCGCAACAGTCACTAGTGGTGCTTCCGCGAATGTTGTAGCGGTTGCGGATATTGCGACGCGTTTCGATCTGCGAGTCAGTTGATACATTCGTCAGGTATCAGCAGGTACACATGCATGACTAAGGATTCGTACCTGAAGGATCCAGCCCATATCACAAGCCACTTCGATGAGTGCATAGAGCACGCTGTCTCCTTCAGCAACAATTCTTCGTCTTTCTGGATCCGGTACGCCGTTTACGTTAAGGTATTGGAGGCGTCGCCTGTTTTGACCGTGAGCCAAGCAGGGACACCAGCACGCAAGGCAGCCTTTCAACAAGAATTAGGATATAAATCTTCTAAGAACAAATCGAGGAATTACACTTGTTCATGTCACCGAAGCAATCCAAAAGGCCAAAGCTCCAGTCTCGTTTCCCCTCATTGTCAAGGGGGAGATTCAACGCGTTTCTGTTCCCCCCACCAGGAATGACCATCTGAGGCACAGCCTGAGGCTGAGTCGTCTAGAAGATGATGTTGAAATGTCAGCAAAAAGAGCTCTTTTTTGAAAAACAGAGGCATAGAGACTTACAACGTTGCCTTTCTCTGCGTTAGACATGGCGATCGTAAGGAAGGAAACCTGAAACGCACTTCACAATACACCCTGCTAGTTCTTTTATATCGGAGCTACCAAGATATATATCATTACTACAGCTTACATATGACAGCGCCCTTGAATTTGACGCGCTAAGTGTGATTTTCGTGCCGTAATTTTAAACGCTCAGGTGGGGTTGTCGGGTGAAGGTGGCCAATATTTAATCATTTCGGCGGGTACCCATATCCTTCAAAGTTGTATAGAGAACAATGCATAAAGACACTCACAAAAGCGCTTGAATGAGACCTAATTGGGGTCATTCGAAGAGTGAAATCTGGTGTAATTGCCCTCCTACAATATGCAATAAGTTGCGCTGGGCATCAAAGTGCCGTTAACAGTGGAGCTCGGCTTAGTCTAATTAAAAAAGGTCTGGATCTTCGGTTGAACGTGACCACTGGACGATAGTGAGGTTAATCTAATCTAATCAGTACATAGCTTAGTCAAACCCTACTCTTATCAGTTAGCTATGAGGAGATTTACCAAATGGCGTTCCAGGCTTGTCAGACTACTATCACCACCGCATGCACAGTGGACGCCGCGGGGCACAATGCTGAAGATGTTCTCAGGCAGACGTTACTCCTCTTCGTCCGCAACGTTCTCCTTGTCCATTACCCCCTCTAACTTCCCCATCGCTCGCGAATTGACGCTGACTTTTGCATCGCTCTCGTAATGACACTTGAAATCGAGAGATATACCCTCAGCACACTAACCTATGGAGTTCCTTTGACATGCCCGATGAAGAGGTACATGCGTAAAATTGACCTGAAAACCCCCATTCCTGAAGGACCTGGCGTAATCTTGTTACTTGCACATGGTGCTGGCTTCTGTGAGTGGCGTCTCTTTTTCATTCTTCATTATAACCACTAACCATTCTTCTAAATTTTAGTTAAAGAAACCTGGGAACCCACCATAGAAGACCTTTTTGAACTAGATAAGGGAATGGTTGTTCATGAAGCATGGGCACTCGACTGCCAGAATCATGGAGAAGGGTGTACTCTAAACGAGGACGTTTTATCCCGTAAACCAGGCATACTGAGTACGTTTCCCTTCAACTATGACGTGGCAGTTTGCTGATCTATCTTCCCCTTGAAAGCGATATGGGACTATGCGGACGCGTTTTCGGCACTTTATAGATCTGGCCTACTTGATCCCATGCGACAAGGCCATAAAATCTTTATATGTGGACATTCCGCGGGATCCGTTGCTGTGTATGCTTCACATTATCTCCCATTATTTCATTAATGTGAACTATAATTTTTCCTAAAGGGCACTCTCGACCTCCTTTTTTAACCCGCCATCCAGCATTCCGTTTGCAGGTGTCATTCTCGTCGATCCACCAATGTGGGGGACAGAGAAGGAAGGCCAATTTTCGGACATGTACAAGATGGTGGAGACTATGACCCCTATCAGACGAGATACTTGGAAGAGCCATGACGCTGCTGTCAAATCGATAAAGGGGAGCCTCCCCTTTGCAATGTGGGATGAACGGGTTCTTGATACCTATATAGTGCGCACTACACTTGGTGATTATTTCCGTCTAACAGCTGATATCGCAAAAGAAATACGGTCTTCGACCTCTTCCAACAGCGTTTTACCCCGACAAACAATCTGGCGTTACATTGACGACTCACAGACAGGAAGAGAATATTGCATTTACAGGATATCAATTCATCCGTGATGCGGTGAACCAGCTTAATATCATCTGTAGACACGTCCCTGTCCATTTGATTTACGGAGACAGAAATGACATGTTGTAAGCAATTTGACCGACCCATTTCGTGAGATAGTATTACTGACTCAAGGTATTCAGTGAAAGAGATATTCAAGATTCGTTGATAAATCCTCAAGAGGGAAGAACCTTTGCATCAGTCGCGCGAATAGAGGGCGCAGGTCATCTTGTACGAGTACTTCTAAATGGGTTCCCGGGTATAAGGATACTGATTCGACCAAATGTCTCTTTCTTTTGGCAGGTTGTACAGGAGGCACCTTCCGCATTAGCTGCAGCACTCTTGGCCGCAGTTGTGACGAAAGATCGAACCTTGTCAAGCAAACTGTAGATACAGATATAATGCGATGTAACCCAGTCGATTCTATATTCTTGTATCTACTAGGTTAACCAAAACTCGTTAACCGCTGTATCATGAATATCCTTTTTTTAGCAGAGATGATACCGAGTTTGTGCCAAATACTAAACAAAGGTCTTAAGCAATATGTATCCTCGTCACTTTGACACTGACGTATGGCAATTAACATCTCAGTAACAATGGACGAGGCTGCATCCCACGCTATCCCACGACATGATCGGGAAATCCCCAAGCTTGACTTTTGACATTGCACGACGATCGGTCGCATGGAAGATGATTAACCGCTTCAACCGCGGCAAAGGGGAGTAAATCGTCGCTTGCCGCGACCTGAGCGCTCCCGCTCTGTGCCCCAACCTGCCAGGCAAAGTTTGACGCCGTTTTCTATCTATAAATCGCGTATTCGCCAAAGTGCGATGCTTTCCGAAATAAATGTCAGGGGCAGTGGGGTGCGTTGTAAGAATCTACCTATGTACGAGCACTTAATTCTTCATGTTATGCGGCGTTACTCGACGTCAGGAATCGTCAAACGAGAGTCAGGTGTGAATGGAAGTTCTACGCGATAGCGCCGACGCTCACAGCGAGTATGAACCTACTCATCTGGGGGAAGCTTGATAATGGGGAGAAGTTACCGATATTCTGGCCCAAGGATCGACGAAATTTCCATTGCAACGCATTAACTCAGGCCAGCGCTAAAAACCAACCTCCTAAGCGCTAGCGACGACCATCCGGCTTAGTGAGCCGGTCGGCAAATCAATCGTCGAAGCCGCATATGTCGGCGCCATCGTCATTTAGCTGGAAGAAAAAGGAATAAATTATAAGGTAGCCTCAAGACCTCCAATGTGATTACATGCCGAATCGGTGGAATTGCGATTATATTTGTGAGGGGGGTGTCAAGTTACAAGTATAGGTTCCTGCTAGAATCAAAACTCCGGCTGGAAGCATGCGACAATCATCTCAGAGCAACAATACTTCCCTGTCATACTACTAATAACCTTAAGTACATAAGCAGTCATTCATGCAAAAAGTGATATTGGTCCGAATTTCCTGTTTTATGCCAGCGAGGGGTTTGTCTCCATGCGTATAAAATTAAGGTAACAGGCTTCTCCATTTAGCAGCAACACATAAGGGATGATTTTCTTTGAGCTTCGAGACGTTCGAACATCTTGTCATTACCCTCGAGCCCGACGAATGGCGTTACAGACAAAACTGGATGATTTAACAAGTGATGTGGTCCAAAATTGAATTGGCCTCCTGCCATCTTTCCTAGAGTGTTCCAAAACAGATTGAAGGTCACAAACACAGAACAGTCTGTATTCTTAACTCTTAAAGCATTTTGATGGTTACATCGAACCAATCGACGAAGCTTTAGATAGAGTTTGACATGACCAGTATCACATTATTTGTAAAGTTATCATTGGGCAAAGCTTCCAGTGTAATGGCAAAAGGCTGACGAGACGAGATTATGTTTTGCTAGAATATTATCCTAGCGAGCGTATTCATTGAAGCTTTAGAACGATATTCTCGGAGACTTCTCTGTTGTTTATCTCTTGGGAAATCCCCAAGACTTGTCCGCGCCATGATAGCTCCGATCCAAGCAGCAGATCATTGATCTAGGGTCGCGTGCTATCGTATATAGATTTCACCCCTTTTGAATTGAACGTCTTAAGCGTCGATCACCGTCGGTTACGAATGGATCCGAAGCGCCTGAATAATCAACTCTGAGTAAGTAAGATGACATTATCTACAAACCTGTATAACGCAAATTAGCCTAAGTACTCTGGCTTTAAGTATAAGTTATATATAACCAAACCTCTTCTAAAAGTAGCTCATCTTCAGATTCGGAAAAACATTACTTGAAAGCACACTAGAGATAATGTGATGGCAGAGATGGAGTATCATAATTTGGAAGAAGTGAAAATCCTCGGAATAGAATGCAGATTTTCACAAAGACATATCAGTACTCTCATGAACGCACATGGTTTCTGAGCCTGTATCGATTGTTGTTGATGCAAATGTAAAGTCTCCTTGCTTCTCAGGGGTATGTCGGTGTCACCAGAATAACTCAAGGGAAATTAATGACGTGAATCCTGGGAGAAGGTATTGCCTCCGAAGCCCCTAGCAGCATCACTGATAGATCAAAGGTCGAAGCGCCTGGGTCAACTGGGGAACATGTGAAGTTATTGGAAAGAAGCATAGATTACTAAGACGGTTTGGACTTACAACTGTTCCTTCATTGGCGGAATAAACTAGTTTTTTGTTCTCATGTTCCAAAAAGCATAATAACGGCACACAACAGAATGTTTTGATGTTCTGCATATAGGCAAAATATGGCCGTAGCTTTCTTCATCAGACGCTACTCAGATGTCAATGGCAATCATGTGTGCAGATAATTGTATCTAAATCGAAATTTAAACTTTCAAATAGAGAATAGATAGACCCAGCGATCCAATACGTTGTGTGACGATCTTTGGGCGACGATAATCCAAAGATCAGTGTTGAAATGGCCTTCCTGAAAACGTAAAATTTCTATATTATTGGATATAGTCAAAGGGAAGTAGATAGCTCAAGGGAGATGGATCTATTAGACGCTTAAAGCTGGTCGTGCAATAACGTTGGTGAAGCCTTGACGCCCGAGAAGTTTAAGAAAAAGATAATAGAATTAAAATGTTCCGTTCTTTTCGACAAAATTTGTGCCCATTGGTCGATTAAGAGTGTGAGCGCCCATCTACTAATGCTCGGCGCTAAAGAGATATCAGCTGACCGCAGATAGATTCCATATATCGGGGGAGTCAAAAATGTAAAAGCACCCCCAGCCTATGTAGCGGTCAAAAAATATAAAAACGTCGTGAGTCGCAACCCATTTGCCGTCAATGTAAGATGGAACTTCCAGAAATCCTTGGCGTCTGACCCCAAAAAAAGCTTTACTACTGCTCGGCGTCAAATGGCAACAGCTGTATACCAGTCCATTCCGTTTATCGGGGAATAAAAACACAAATCAAGCAAAAGGTGTCACCTCCAGCCTACCTGAAAAGTTGCAAGATAAAAACGTAGAAGGCGCAGTTCTTCTCCTGTCAATGTAAGGCATGACCACCAGAAAACCATGAAGTCCAATAAAAAGTTACCACCACTCGGCGCTAAACAGATAACAGCTGACCCACTTCAAATCCATTCCATTTATCGAGGGAATAAAAGCACAAATCCAGCAAACGGCGTCAACGTGAAAGTAACCCCCAAAATAGAGGCGCAGAAAGGCGCAGCTCTTCATCTGTCAACCTAACGTACAAACTCCCAAAAACCATGACATCTCCCCCCAAGAAAAAACACAACACAAGAAAAAAAATATAAACGGATATACACATCCGCGTCCGCAATTCATGGACTCGGCTAGCTAATACGTGCGACTCTCACCATGAACCCTGCTCGCTTGACGCCTTCCTTGACTTTGCCGACTCATGACGACTTGCGCAGCGCAGACGCACCTGCTGCAGATAAGGCATTTCCCAAAAAAGAAATTCGAGCTCGTAGCCGCTTTACTAAAGAAGATGCTTAACAGAAGAAAATCACCCACGATGGTCGCACACTTGCCGCGTCCAAAATTAAAGATGCCACTAATGTCAGTCCCTGCTACTACGATGCGGTGCGAGGTATGCACGCGGCGGTGTTT
Source organism: Psilocybe cubensis (assembly GCF_017499595.1). NCBI lineage: Eukaryota > Fungi > Basidiomycota > Agaricomycetes > Agaricales > Agrocybaceae > Psilocybe > Psilocybe cubensis. The sequence continues at coordinate 3,939,843 of NC_063002.1, read as the reverse complement.
GTAGCCCACAATTTATTGTAATATCTCATCATATTTTATTAGAAAAGGACACTTGACAGAACAGAACAGACACAATCACTGCGCCGCACGTTGCATTCCACGCTTTTTTGCATCTGTCATCAGCACATTCTCTGCAAGTTGTTGTGCTCTGAGGTGATATGATAAATAAAATCATATTAGTCATCTACGATATCTTACCGGCCTTTGTATTTGGGGGAGAGTATCAGTATCTCAAAATATCACTATCACTATCACAGAAAAAGAGACAGAAACAAAAACAGAAACAGAAACAGCCAACTGTCTTTGCCTGTCACTATTCACACCATGCCACATATTTAGCACGCGAGATCTAGAGCAACCCATTGACGTTAATGATCTATCCAAAGACGACGCGGGGCAGGGCGGCGCGGGGCAGGGGAAAGGGGAAGAGGGGGTCCATCGCTCCATTGGATATGATTGATTTCGAGTGCAACTTGAGGCCTTGAGGTGTGAGGGCGAGGTGCGTGCCGGTGCGCGCGCGCCCCACATCCTCCCCCTTCCCATGACTCGCGAGTGGGATACATAGTTCATTTTTGGGACCTTTGAGGATCCGTGTAAGTGCGCTGATGATGATCGTCATCACGATGATGCGGAGTCTATGGGCAATTCGTGGTCTTTAATTATTTTTCCAGTGATTGAGGTGATTGTGGTGATTGTAGTGGTCCAACGTGACAGCGTTTGAGAAATCTAAATCTAAATGTAATTTGTAACAAGCAGCCCACATAGCCCACATAGCCCACAATTCTGCAGTTCCCAATCACTCCTGGACTCCTGTGTGTGTGTGATGGCGCGTAATCTGATCAAGAGCTATAACGAGTACAAGGTACAAGGGCCTTGCCTTGTTCTCTAATCAAACTCAGCAGGCGTGGGCGCCAGCCTCAGACCCGACCCACCGAGTCCCAGCCCAGCCCAAGAGCCCGATCCCAATAAAGAGAAAAGAGACCAAACCTCAAGTCACACTCCGAATTTTCCTCTTCACAAAAATTACACGCAGAAACGTGTTTCATTCCGGCTTTCATACAAAACGCCCATACCTTTACCCACAACTATAACAATAACTATAGCTAACATATTGAAATTGACATTGCATCCGAGCGACACACTGGCGAATCATCGGTAGGTAATGTAACTTGCTTTTATATGTATCAGCAAGTATAGAAAATCATCTGTCAATAGTATGGAGAGGATCACAGCTGGCCTGACTGGGATTCGGACTGGAACTAACACTAATATTAACACGGTTAACAGGCTCATATAACCCAGAGTTCAGTTGAATAAACACCTGATGATCGATCAGTCGTTCGAGTCAGAAATTCGTGGAATAATGGATGAATGGGACTGCTATAGATTTGCCGTGAATGACACTGACACTGACGCTGTTGACTTTACCAACGATACTGATACCGATTGTCCCGACTCTTTCGTGGTAGATGGTGGCAGACGATAGGTTTTAGAAAGGAGCAAGTCTATGGGAGACGGGATCTACTATACTTTGACTCAGTTGCTTAGAATATCACTCGGACTCGGAGGTGCTTTTCTCAGTGCTGAAGCACCGAGCTTGCGCAGCACCTTCTTGTGTTCTGAATGAGACACCTTGGTAACAAATTAAAACACCAATTAAAATCCAAGTTAAAAACGTATCTGTACAAACGAAGCACAACGCAAAGCAATTAAACAAACCCTGAAAACCACGGCTAAACCTCAACCTAACCGCAGCCCACGCCATAAATTTACTAACCCTTACCGGAACAGACACAGACAATTTGAAGCTTGCGAATCTACACACTGTTCAAATTTGTCTCGGGCGTCAGGGATCGGAAGAGATATAGATATCCAGTCAGACCTTTACCACTCTACACAACACAACTCTTGATTATTAAATTCTCAATACCGCAAGGTTGCTTAGTAGCTGCTAAGAACTGGCCAAAAGGTAAAACGTTACATTATAATAAATGCAAACATGTAACCGTACCTCACAACGACTCCGCTGAGATTGACGATTCGAGATGGAGATTGACATTTGGGATTGCACATCGCGGATTAGCTTTGCACATCTCGTCTCATTTCACGTCATATCATCTTATGATCATGATAATTACCACAACCGTAACACAACACATGACTATGACTATTACCACGATGGTGTGAGCTTTGGATGAACGCATGCAATTTCAAAGAGATTAAGGGAATTCTTTCAAGTTGTGTGAGATGGGTATAATTATAATTATAATGGTGATTGTGATTATGATTGTGATGAGAGTGATGAACACCATAATGATGAAGATGAAGACGATCAAGACTCCAGAGTCTGATCATGATGCCCCTGCTATGTGGAAAACCAAAGAGCGAGGTGCCCAATGCCCAGGACCAAACATTTTTAATTATGCGGCATTTCCTGATGCCGAGTGATGGCTTCCCAAACTCCGACTCTAGACTCCGGCTCTCCCAACAAACACCCTTGAGGCTGGACACAACACATTACGCACCATAAGTAAGTAGTCAGCGGTCATCTGTAAGTAAGTGACGTCCAATTACATTGCATCCAACTGGCGCATGTGAAGAACATACCATTAGCAAAGGGAAAATCATCTGACGGTGTATAAATTAAATTCAGCAAGCCGAGATAACGTAAATTGTATATATGATGCATTATATTTTAAAGTCCGAAAGATTCCTCCAATTTTTGAATAGGCAAACTAACCAGGTATTCTCACTCGGCAAATGCGAACTCCGTTCGCAGTTAGCTGGCATGGTTGGAAAATAACAATGCCATCTGACCTAAAACCCTGTTTTATACGCGTCTCCTATAAACAGGTCTTATCCAACCACTGCAAACCAATAACTCTTTTTCCAACATCAGTCATGGCCACGGTTGAAACAGGTCAGTATAATCAGTCCCATTTTTGCCACCGAAAGTGTATGGCACAGTTTTCACACGAAAGGAATGAACCTCTATACAAGTATTTTTGATCACTAGGATATTCCGTCCTCCAAGAACATAACGAACAGAAAAATTCACAATGTTTGAACTGAATATGCTGTGTCGCGGTGGGAAATATGGACTGTGGTGCTCGACGCAATATATACGAGGTACAGTGCATGCGATAAGTTGTACCATGATAACTTTTAAGATTTCAACCATGATAAGATTTCAGCCGCTTGTTTACATTTATGTACCAAATGTGTAACGCTGCTGTCTGTCCGAACACAGCAGTGACACTCAAACCGGTAAGGTAAAAGAACCAATTAAGAAACGATATGTTTCTTAATCACGGACAGTATATATATAGCAGAAACGGTAGAGTAGTAAGGCAGCAGGCTTACAAAATGGCAACTACGCAAATTGCACCAGGTGTAAACCTGGCATGTCCATGCCAGCTAATTTTCAATACATAAATTCGAGGCTTCTTCGATATACCGCCTCCTTCCATCTTCTTTCGTTAAAACTAATACTATACTTATATGCAGTAGGTTAATCGTCAGAAACTAACCAGGTATTCTCATTTCCAATACATAAATTCGAGACTTCTTCGACATAACCGTCCTGCCATCTTCTTTTGTTAGCACTAACACTATACTTACATGCAGTAGGTCAATCGTCACTGCAATTTTCAAAAAGTAAAAGAATAAACAAAAAAAGTGACATTCCGTCTGTGTAATCCATTGTTCACGTCTTGAGACTTGGCTTTGGATTGAATATCTTGATGATACTTCAAGCACCCAAACCTCAGCACCACTATTCCGGTCAATCTCATTCAACTCAACCAATTGTGTCTCTAAAACTTATCCATTCTTTCTTTCTTCAGTCACCAGTCACAGTCAGGTCTGCGGACCTTGAAGATATTTTTATACGGTATACCGGACAGCCGATTAACACGATATTTTGAAGTTTTTTGAATTTAACATACGCATCGACACCGAGAAATTGCTTGGTCAAAGTCAAAGTTATCTGAGGCCCACCTCGCACCTCGCACCTCGCTCTTCTGCCTTTAAATTCACATTTTTACACTAACTTAGCAACACAAACACTGAGCCTGAGGCACACGTAAGTGCGTTATGATCCCCAGCACTGAGATTGATTATAGTATACCCCGACCGATGATGATGATGATTATACCCCAACCAATGACCATCATCATCATCATCATCATCATCGTCGTGAAACGATTCAAAATCCAGCTTCAGACCAGGCTCTTAAGCATGAAGCTTTTCGGAATTGCTTGAACGTTCGAGCGTTTGCGTTTGAGCACTTGCGTTTGAGCGTTCGAGCGTTTTCGTTCGAGCTTTTGCGTTCGAGCTTTTGCATTTGAGCGTTCGCAATCGGGCGCTTGCGTTCGAGCACTTGCATTCGAGCATTTCAGCGTTTGGCCTTTCAAGTATGCAAACATGCAAAAGACCAAGAAAAAAAATCAAGTTACTTCCACACGATTTCAGAATTACAACACGTAGAGTATACCTATACCTAAAACTAAACCTAAAACTGATACTAATACAGATACACGCAGATTCGGACGGAGACTTGGACGTAGCGATACAAACACAACAGCAACAGCAACAACATCGACATCGACAGAAACAGAAACATAAAAAACAGAGCAGAAAAGGAGAAAAGGAGTAGAATAGAATAGAGGAGGGTATCAAAAACCAAGAAACCAAGAAAACGAGGTATCGAGAGTGATAGATCCAGCAAAGAGTAGGCGTAGCGAAAGGGAGAGAACGACAGCGAAACACAATAACATTAACCCCCCCCCCCCAACACAACGCCAAAAAGGGATATCCAACGACGCCCACCCCTGCCCCGCACCACACATAGTCAAGCCAAAGCTCAGCGAAGAGAACAAAGTTCAACAAACCCTCAAAAAGAAAAACCTCCCCCCTCCCATCCTCAAGCTCTCACCCTATCCCGCCCACCACTCCCGCCAAAAGCAGGCCGAAGTCGCGCAGCCACATGCGGTGCATCCGCCAGCGATCGGTGCTTCACCCCCATTCCCTGTCCCTGTCCCTGTTGTTTCGCCACGGATGACAGCGCCGAGGGATGAGCAGGTGGAGGCGAGGGTGACACAGATGGAGAAGCGGACGATCCTGAGGACGAGGACGAGGACGAGGATGAGGAAGATGAGGCGGATGGGGAGGAAGAGTGGAAGCTTGATCCGGGTGTTAATGGGCCTGGCCCGCCTCCTCCTCCTCCTCCAACTCCTCCTCCACCGCTGGCATGCGCGTGCGCGTGCGCGGTTGGCTGTAGGTGGGCATTGGAGTCAATGGGGTGCGCGGTGGTAGTGATAGTGGATTGTGGACGAGAGCGCTCGGAAGAGTACCGCTGGTGCTGATGATATTCGTACCCATACCCATATCCATACTCAACGCGCTCCTTCTCCTTCTCCTTCTCATACCCATACCCATACCCATACCCCACCCCCGCCGCCGAGACAGAAACCGAAACCGACGGAGAGAGCGAAGGAGAAAGCGACGGCGAATGCTGCACAGCTACACGCGCAAGCGAGCGCGTAAGGTTGATATGGTCTCTTTCTTCATCCTCCTCTGCGTCCTCGTCTTCGTCCTCCTCCGCCGCGTCCTCGTCCATCCTATCATCCTCCTCCTCTTCACGCTCGTCGTATCCGCGCATATCATCGTCTTCATCCCCATCTTCATCCCCATCTTCATCTTTAACCCCCCTTACCCTAGCCCTCCCACTTGCACTCATATTCCCCCCACGACCCCTCCCCTGACCCCTAATCCTCATCCCCCCACGCACACCCTCCTCCTCGCACTCATCCTCGTCTTCTTCGCTAATAGACACATGCGATATAGGCGGCGACGGCATATGATGCTTCTGTTGCTGCTGCTGCTGGAACTGTCCCCCCCTCTCTCTTTCTCTCTGTGCGTGTCTCTGCTGGAACTGCTGCGCGTATTGGCGCTGGTGTTGATGGTGGGACTCTGGCGACTGCTGATGCTGATGCTGATGCTGTTGGTGGTGGTGGTGGTGGTGGTGGAATTGCTGATGCGCAGACAAGTGCGCGGAACGAGGCGACGCGCCCGGGTGCGCGCTATGCGGGTACCCTCCTCCCCCTCCTGCGCTAGTTGACCGGGCCGCATATAGCGGACTTTGAGCTGGACTCAAAGCGTGCGCATGCGCATGCGCATGCCCATGCCCATTCGAGGGGTGCGATGGGTGTGAAGGGTGCGAGGGATGCGATGGGTGCATAGAAGGCGACCCATACTGCCCGTGTCGATACTCGAACTCGGCTCTATACCCAACATTCCCATTTCCCTGCTGCACAGGTACCGGTACCGGTACCGGAGGCATAGATAAAGGCATAGTCCGCCGTCGCTTCCTCCTACCATCTGCGCCAAGTTGAGTCCCCTGCACGACCTGTTCCACGCCCGCGCCCGCGCCCGCACTCGCACTCGTGGTGGTAGAGAGCGAGGACGCCGATCGCTGGGAGGTGTTGTTACCATTACCACTAGCACCGCGATTCGCATTGGCGTTGTTATTCGCGCTATTAGCGCTCGCGTTGACGTTGGCGTTCTGAATTTGCGCCTGCGCCTGCGCCTGAGCCTGCCCCTGCACCTGCGATTGCGCCTGAGATTGAGACTGCGCCCTCGAAAACCCCGGCGCGGTATGATTCCTATAATGCCTCCTCATATTCGAGTTGACGTTGAATTCGCGGCCGCAGTTCGGCCATGGGCAGCGGAAGGCTGTTAGTTCAGAATTAAGTGGTGAGTGGTCAGTGGTGAGCGTTAAGTGGTAAGAATTAAGTGGTGAGTGAAATGGTGAGTGAAGTGGTGAGTGAAGTGGTAAGAATTAAGTGGTGAGTGGTGAGTGAAGTGGTGAGTGAAGTGGTGAGTGAAGTGGTGAGTGGTAAGTGAAGTGGTAAGTGGTGAGTGAAGTGGTAAGTGGTAAGCGTTAAGTGAAGTGGTAAGCGTCAAATGGTAAGTGAAGTGGTAAGAAAGAAAGCAAAAAAAAGCAAAACAAACCACTCACGCGTAGCGCCCGTATGCGTATTAACATGTATCCGCAAACTACTCGGCCTATTAAACCGCTTAAAACACGTCGGACAGACGTGTTTTTTGCCGTTTGATGTGTCTTGGTCCTGGTCGTGCTCCTGATCATTCTCATTCTCATGTTCTTGCTGGTGCTCGTGCTCATTTTCGTGTTCCCGGTCGACTTCGTGCTCGTTGTAGTTGGCGTTGGCGTTGGCGTTGTGCTGGGCTCGGGTCTGGTAAAGAGCACGCCCGCGTTCGTGGTACCGCTCGTGGTAGCGCTCCTCATCAGCGTACGCGCGTGGAAAATGGGCGTGGTACGCAGACGCGGAGGGGGCGGACGACATGCGCCGCGGCGCGTACCGCTCGCTATAACCATACTGCTGGTGCCCCGGAGGCTGCGGCGGCGCGTACACCCCCGCCGATGACGAAGAGGAAGGACCATAATGCGCCCGACTACCGCTACACTCCGCGTACTCATCCCTCTCCCTCTCCCTGTCGCGGGAACAAGAAGAGGAAGAAGAGGAGGAAGAAGCGGGTGAGGGCAGGAGCGCGTCTGTGCGGTATATAGGCGGGTACGGCCCATTTTGCGGGTGTGGGTGTGGGTGTTTGGGGTATGGTGAGGTGGTGCAGGATGAGGAAGATGAGGAAGGACGGAGCGCTGTGAATGCGTATATGCTGTCACCCTGCGCGTGTGGGGGACACGAGGTTGAGCTTGAGGGACGGCGCTTGCTCGAGCCCGGACTCCCGCTTGCACTTGAACTCGACGGGTGCGCGTGTGCGCGGTCCCGATGATTCGCGCTCGCGCTCGGTACCTATACTCGCCAAAAACGAAACACAAAGTATGAAAAAGAGAAAAAAGGAATTTGATTCCACGTTAGCATCGGGATATAGATAATTGATTAGGGTGTATCTTGGGTGGGTGGGGAGACGGATACGAACCGGAAGGTGGGTGTATGCTGCGCTGCTGCGCGGGCTTGCGTCTGCGTGTGCGGGGTGGTGGTGGTGGTGTGAGTGGGGATGGTGTGGGTCGGGTTTTGGGAGGGGGAGGGGGAGGGGGAGGAGGTGGTCTATAATTGATATGCGTAAGTCATGAAATGAATGAAGTTGATTGATAAATGGACGTGAACACGAAATGACGACGATGAAAGATGAATATCACGAAAGAGAAGAACAGATACACACCGGGAAACATCTCGTGAATGCTAGGCAGCGTAGTAGCCGGACTCGCGCTCCCCGCCGACGACGACATTCTCTCAACGAAGGATCTCTCAAAGAACAGACAGGCAACAGGGAAATGAGAAAGCGAAAGGGTATATGGACGTTGGAATAGACGGGGTTGGAAATTGGAACGGTCCACGATACGTCGGAGAGCTTTTAAATGGATACGATACACAGGACACGGGATATAAGATGTAGTATATAAGATGGGATGGGTACGCAGAACCAGCGATACCGGATAACCCGAGGAGTTAAAAAAGGAAATAGGCAGGGGGGTAGGGGGTGTTAGGCCCGTACTGTGAGGCGAGGGTATTAAGGATTGGGAATTGGGATTGGCGTCCCATTTCTATCCTGATTCCTGTATGTAGGTAGTGTGCACGGCACGGCATTCACCAATGCTCGATTCGATTCCAATCGAATCGGAATCGGAATCGGAATCTGGCTGGGTGATCATGATCATGATCCATACCAGTAATATTAATCTCGATGCGGATGTGTGTAGTACATATCCATATCCATTTTGGTGTCGATGTGTCGATGGCAAATCCGAGGGGGTGCAGCAGGAGAGGGGAGGGGGGGGTACAAAAGGGGCAAAAGGGGAAGGGAAGGGGGGGGGGGGTGACAAAGGCAAAAAGAATCCGCGAGGGAAGAGGGAGAGGGATTGGCGCTGTCTGTCCTGTGTCGCCCGTGGCCCCCTTCGGTCATTTCGCTTTTCGCGTTCGCTTTCAATTTCGGCGTTTTCACTTTTCGTCCTTTTCTTCGTAATGCTAATTTTTCGCTGAGGATCTGGGATATATCGGGAAACCCGTCGTTTAACCGGGTTTCACGAAGGTGTGTAATTACGTACGTATGTACACGGTACGAGGCTGAGTGAGATAAAGTAGGCACGCACAGTACCCACCTTGCGAATCTCTGCAATGCAATGCAAATCGGGTGACGGGTGATGATGATGATGATGCATTAATAAAAATAGTAATAGTAATAGTAATACTTGAAGGGGGGTCGCTCATCGGTAACTCCGCAGTCCCAGGAACCCTCTCCTCTTCCTCTGCCTTTGGCTTTGGCTTTGGTTTTGGCTTTGGGTTTAATGCCGTTGCCGTTGCCGTTGCGTTTGCGTTTGCCTTTACCTTGTCGGCGTTTTTCCTGTTCGCTGCGATGGGATTGACAATGATAATCGGTTATGCCGGTAACGTATCGTATCGTATCGTACTGGTGTTGGTATTGGTAATCGTCGATTGTTCACCATATGCATCACCACCTTTGCCATTTTCGCTGTTTAATTCGACTTTCAGTTTTACTTTTGACTTTGACTTTGACTTTGTCTCCTAAAGTAAGCGAGGAGTAGGGAGTAACTTGGATTTGGATTTGGATTTGGATTTCGATTTGGATTTAGATGACCGATGTCTATTCCCATTCCCATTCCCATTCCCATTCCTTTCCCAACACCTCAATCACTCACACTCACACACTCCAACAAGTCTTCTCAAAATGCCGTCCCCTTAAACGCCAAAGTCCAAACGCCCAAAGTCCAAAATCACTCCAAAATCAAAGTCCACGTGGCGGGTACAATCGCCGTCGCCGTGTCCGTCCAGGACCCGGGAAGCTCCCGTACCGGCATGTCCGGATTTTCGCGGATTTGAGGCCAAAAAATGGCAATTTCTTTGTCCAGTTCTCGCGGATTTGAGGGCGCCACAGGCAAAATTTTGGCCAAACAAAGTCCGGTTTGGCGGATTTGAGGCCCATATTTTAACAAAACTTCTGTAGTAATTGTTCAAAGGCGGCATGCCGCAACCGTTTTTCCCAGATGCAGCTAATTGTTGGCCAAATTTGGGGCCGGGATCCCGCTTAGATTGCAATGATTGGCCAGCGTCTATTATCTAAGAGCGGTAGACGATGGAAATCAACGGAAATTCACAGTAGTAAATCGAAGCAAGGTTACATTTCCTATATACAGCATATTAGTGAAACTTGAAGACGTCTTTTCTCTGCTACCCTGACATATTTCTTCACTATCCTGATAACTAGTAATGGAGGTTCCACCTCCTCAAAATCCTTCCCCTCGAAGCCTGTAACACCTAAATATCTACTCCATATGTTTATTTTGCAATTAATTAATGACTTGTTGAGCCGTCGAGTGGTTTTGCAAGCTCGCCCCGCAGGGCTGAAAAAAAATATCTAATTGGGAATGCCCCTATCGGGCATTGTCCGGTTTCGCGGATTTGAGCCCCAAAATCTCGCGGATTTGAGGGCAAAAATTGGGATCCCAGGCGGACATGCTTATAGGGGAGCTTCCCGGGTCCTGTCCGTCCCGTCTGCGTTTCATTTTTGCAGAGCGTGCACAACTTGAACTGCACAGTGCATCATGATCTGCATCTGCACACATCTTTACTTCCCTGGCCTGTGTATGTACTGCCCTGCTCCTGTCGTGTTTAACGTTTATTCGCCGTGCCTCGTGCGACGCTCGTGCTGGGATCATCATCATCATCATCATCCCTCCTTCCTTCCTTCCCTCGTCAGTCCCTCCGTTCCTCCAGATCATAATAATCATTATCAACCCTCCCTCCTTCCTCCTTGCATCATCCCTCCGTCCTGCATTATCCACATCTAAGTCATCATCATCATCCTCATCCTCATCCACACCATTCGCATCCACACCATTCGCATCCACATCCACATCCACATCCACATTCATCCGTCCACATCACGCTTACACATATCCCACATCCCTCCCCCTCCCCCTGCTCCTGCTCCTGCTCCTGCTCCTCTCAACTCTTCCCATCCCGCTCCTCTTGACTCTTAGCCTACTAATCCGAATCACGATTCCTATCCTGATTCTCATCGTAATACACTAATAGCTTGGCGCTTAGCGCTTAGCGTGCATATATATAGGCGTATAGATATATATGTCTAGTTATACAGGTGCAGGTGCAGGTGCAGGTATACAGGTGCAGGTGCAGGTGCAGGTATACCGGTGTAAACATCTACCGCACTCCTCATTCCGCACTCCGACAGGCTTGAATCCGAACAGCGACGGCAAGAGCGACGGCGATGTTGCTCCTTAACTTGCTATTACAAAGCTACAACGTACAACTCTCGTCGTTGCTTTCTGCGCTTAAAGCTTCAAGACTCTTTGGTTTTGGTTTTGGTGTTAAGAAAAGAGGGAATTTCATGTTAAGAAAAGACGAAATGTATCGTTAAGAAAAGACGAAATGTATGGTTAAGAAAAGACGACATGTATGGTTAAGAAAAGACGAAATGTATCGTTAAGAAAAGACGAAATGTATCGTTAAGAAAAAGAAAAGCAGAAAAAAGAAAAGAAAAAAAACTTTATCATTAAGAAAAAACGAAAAATCGTAAGAAAAAACGAAAAATCGTTCGAAAAACCGAAAAATCGTAAGAAAAAACGAAAAATCGTAAGAAAAAACGAAAAATCGTAAGAAAAAGCCAAAGAAAAAACGTAAGAAAAAACGAAAAATCGTAAGAAAAAACCAAAAATCGTAAGAAAAAACGAAAAATCGTAAGAAAAAACGAAAAATTGTAAGAAAAAAAGAAAAATCGTAAGAAAAAACGAAAAATCGTAAGAAAAAACGAAAAATCGTAAGAAAAAACGAAAAATCGTAAGAAAAAACGAAAAATCGTTAGAAAAAACGAAAAATCGTAAGAAAAAACGAAAAATCGTAAGAAAAAACGAAAAATCGTAAGAAAAAACGAAAAATCGTAAGAAAAAACGAAAAATCGTAAGAAAAAACGAAAAATCGTAAGAAAAAACGAAAAATCGTTAGAAAAATCCAAAGAAAAAACGTAAAAAACTCGCAACTTGGTAAAACTAATCATCCACTAACAAACTCCAGACTCCAGAATCCAGTTGGAATCCAGAGGAAACATTTTTGGACTTAAGATTTAAGACGCCGTGGGCGGTGCGAACTCTGAATCCGGCGTTCAAAACGTCCCTCAAACGCACAAAACTTCTCTCAAACGTCCCGCAAACTTGTCTCAAGTTTAAACTTCGATTCGACGCGGGTGCGGGCGAGGATCGTCAGTCGTTTATCTCATCATTCATCATTTATTTGTTTGTCATTTGTCATTTGTCATTTGTCAATCGTGTCGTGTCGTGTCGTTGTGCTGGTGCTACGATATAGATATAGATATATCGGATATATAGGATGCAGGAAAGGAAAGGAAAGGAAAGGAAAGGAAAGGAACAAGTCCAGCCGAGCGCTAGCAATAGATACTAATTAGCTATTCAAGCTATTCAATATTAGTATTCAATGTTATTATTCAATATTCAATATTCAAGTTGTATTAATTCCTGAAAGAAAGTCAGCCCGAGTCCGTGAGTCAAGTACTACTACTACTGTTACTAGCATGAGCGCTTAAATTGAATTTTGCTCCGATGCGCACGCGCTCGCGTTTGTGGTTGTGGTTGCGTTTGTGTCAAGTTTGTGTCAAGGTTGTGTTTGTGCGTTTGTAATTCTGCTCGTGTGCGCTCACCTCTGCGTTCGCGTTCGCGTTCGCGTTCGCGCTCTCATTTGCGTGATTTTTCCTTGCTCGTCTCATGTGCGATGATACACTGACGGGCGTGATGGGCGTGGAGGGACAGAGATACTTGCTAGGCAGTGCCTAAACCACCCAAGTTCTCATGCAAGATGCGCTGATGCTGATGTGCGCGGGCAGCTCCACAAAGAGCCCTGCATAACCAAACCACAGGCGACTGGGGAACTGTTGATTGAGAGGGCACGGAAAAAATGCAGGCGGTTCTGACTGCGGGTAACGACGCTGGTGAACGCAATATGCTATATACTTAAACGCAGCTCGAAGCGACGCAGGAGAACGCAGTAAATTCGATACGAATTCGCAAAAATGTGTCTAGTACTTGGGGAGGGAATGGTCACGGTACACGGTACTCTAGGGGGGAAAACCTACTCTACCTACCTAGTAGTAGTATATGTGAGCTAAGTGGTTCTAACACTACCATTACAAAAGGTGGAATATAAAGCTATCGAATGTACGAAAAGTTGTGGAATCGGAGCTGTTTTTGAATTTGAAGGGTGAGGCTGAAGGAAGCACCCACCCAAATTCGTATTTTTCACCAAGTCGATCGCGACGCCTAGGCGTGGAAACGTGGGAAAGGTCTTGACTACTCCATGAGGCTTGATCGGGGGCATATCGCGCGCAATAGGAGGCGAAGTTGAAAATGCCTGAATGCAATAAGATTGATATAGGGTGGTCTGGTGGTCTGGTTGACGAAGGGGGAGAAGGTTGTGGATGTCGAGGTTCGTGGTTATATTATAGGCCGATGGTCAATGGTCGATGCCGTGCGCGGCATATCGTGGGAACGCGGCGCAGTCGTGGGAGCGCGCACTTGTGCGCGCGCTCGTAGCGCGCCACTGCTTATCAGCGATCGTGCGATTGTAAATTTTCTGACAGTGTGCTCAAGTGCCTTTGCTCGGGAGAGCCAATTAGTACATGATGTATTCCCGTCCGCGTGCGTTTCTCGTGTCTTCGGGAGAAGTCACGTCAGAGGGTCTTTTCACAAATTTGAGTGAGTACATCACGTTTGATTTATGATGTTTTATTCGGGATCGGGATCGGGAGGAGAACGAGTGCAAGGCGTAGAGTGAAAGCAGTGTTTGATACCCAACGAGCAGAAGGCAGAGCCTGAGAGAAGTTGGAAGAGGGCAGAGGGTTCAGAGGCAAAAGCAGAGGGCAGAGGGCGAAGGGTAACCGGTAAAGGGCGAAGGGCGAAGGGCGAAGGGTGTACATGGATCTTGACAGATAACACAGGAGCTGGCTTTGACAGGCCACTGCGCATGCCAGTAAGGGTCCAACGCAATCGAAAATCTATGGAAAATCAATCGACAGACAATGGAAAATCAATCGACAGTCAGTAAGACAATCAATCGACAGTCATTAAGAAAATCAATCGAAAATTAATTGACAATCCGCAATCAACACCCGCCGACAGACAATCGAAAATCCATAAAAAAACTGAAAATCAATCGACAATCAATCGACAATGTCCGCACGCCAGTCAATGGTCAACGCAAAATCAATGGCCAGACAATCGACAATGCACACGAAAATCGATCGACAGTCGATAGAGAATAGTAACCAGACAATCGAAAATCAATCGCCATTCACTCGAAAAGCAATCGCCAGAGACAATCAATCGAAAGTGAATCGAGAATCAATCGACCAATACACAATCCAGAGAGTTCGAAAATCAATCGAAAATCAACCAGTCACTCACTCGTAAAATCAACGATAATCTGGCAGGGACCTTCAAGTTTCCCTGCAAACAGGGAACAAGAACAGGGATTCGGGAGATGTACAGGGAGTGAGAGTGCACTGCAAACAGGGAACTGGGAGATGAACAGAGGATTGGGAGATGTACAGGGACGAGTACACTGCATACAGGTAACTGGGAGATGTTCAGGGAACAGAAACAGGGGACTGGGCGATGTACAGGGCCCAAAATGAGCGCACTGCAAACAGGGAACAGCGCACTGCAAGCAGGAAAAAAGAATGGGCACAGGGCAAAGGGCACACATGCGTATGCGCATGCGCAGTCGCAGTCGCAGGCGGCAGTCCACGATCGCTGAAATTTGAAATTCAAAATTCTGGATTCTGGATCCTGGATGGTCCAGTGCGGAAGCCTCGACTGGAATTTTTACTTTTACTTGACTCTTGACTTTTTGAAAATTTGTATTCCAGAATCGATGTGCTGCTGAAACCTTCGAATTTAAAAGGGCTTGCACGCGCGTGTGCATGTGCGCTACGTGCGCGGCGTGTGTCAGTGCGCGTGTGTTTGTGCGTGGCGCGCGCGTACATTGCTAACTACGACAATGCGCCAACGCCCACGCCCACGCCCACGCCGACTTTCGTCGTCAGAGAAGAAATAGCTATAGGACTACTGTATTCAAACGTTAAACGTTAAATATGCGTACATATGTACATATCGAGCCTTCCGCTTTCCCAATCCCATGGCACTGCTGGTGCTCAAATCCATATTCGGCGGCCTTTTTGTCATCGTTTGTCTTTGTCTTTGTCTTTGTCCTTATCTTTTTCGCTCGATGTTCGATGTTCGTGTGGGATCTTTCAAGCTTGCTTCTACTTTTGCCTTTTCTGTTGAATTTACTTTTCCTTTTACATTTAACTGTTTTGACTCCATTGTTCGCTCTCGTTCTCGCGCTTGATCTCGCACCCCCCCTCTGTCGCTCTGGCACTTCCCAGTGATTGTAATAGTAATCGAAAATTAAAGCCCTCGGCTATACACCCTCCTCGTCTCTCACCGGTAATCCAACCGCATCGAATACACGGCGATGAAAAATGTAATGTAAGTGTAATGGTAATGGTAATAATAATGGTACAAGGGAAATCATAATGTAATCTAACGCTATTACATTGATATTACATTACATCACACTGCGAATCCTTCCAATTTCCCTCCCTTCCCTTCCCTTCCCTTCCTTCCTTGTTTCCCTGATTCCCTCTGAATCCCCCTCTCCTTTCTCCCTTTCTAGACTCCCTACCCATACCCAGCGTCCTTTCCCAGATATTTCACTTCCTTTCCCAGCTCCTAGCCCATTAGACTCCCCTTCCTCTCCCGGATTTCCTGGACACACCAAGCTTCGCAGCCAGACCCCAGACCAACGTCGATGTCCACGTCCACGTCCAAACCTTCTACCTTCTACCTTCTACCTCCAACCTTCTAACTTCTAACTCCTGAGATTACCGTAGGGGTTTCTGATGACCGTTATATCCACGGACCGCGCGGGTGACTCGGCTCGGAGTTGTCCCGTTGGAGTTTGGAAGGGCTCGAAGCTTGAGCTTGGAGGCTAACGCTGAAGATTGACGTTCGAGTTGATTTACCTTCACGGTCTGGATCACGTTCGTTCCTTCATGCCTGTCTGTCTGCCAGGTGCCACCAGTCCAATTAAACGGCAACGGCAGCGGTCAGTGGTCATCGGTCAATGGAACGGCATGGAAACTTGAATGGATATATACATGGAAATATCCTTACTAGTATGGATTTCGCGTGCTACGTGTTATGTGCCTTACCATCCCATCTGATGGCCAGTGCGTGTGCGTGTGCGTGTGCGTGCCGGAGTGCGTCTACACTTTCGTTTTTTGCAGACTCCTGCTTCAAGGTGCTGGGAAGATTGACTTGGGACGGAGAGGTAAGTTGGGGATGTACAATATTAATGTAATCCTCAACTTCTAGAGACTTCCAGAGAGTCTGCCTCGAGCTCGAAACTCACTCACACACACATGCATGTGTGCACGCACGCGCGCTTAAACACCGCTGACGCCGAAATCAGCGTGCGCTACTGGTACTAGTGCTAATAGTACTTCGCTACCAGCCAAATTAAAGATCGTTTAGTTGCGCGGGGGTCTACTAGCAGCACCTCTACGCCGGTGTCTCTCCGTACGTTGAGAGGCCGACGAGGCACTATACTGGTAGTTGGTCTAAATACGTGTAGGCAAGATCTAATTGACGGACAATCGCCCGCTCGCCCGCACTAGATGCCTGACTATTTTAAATTCAAATGTAAATGTAAATGCAAATGCAAATGAAGACTAAGATGAAAATGGTGGATACAAATACAAGACAGACATCCCCACCATCTGGACGCCGCAAAGTGAGACGAGACGAGATGAAGGCAGATACAATCTAGTGTCCAAAATCCAAAGCGGGTGTAGGCGCGAGTGAGATCATGGATTTAAAACGACGAAACGACGGAACAACTAAAATACTCAATCTACCTTCGATGGTAAAGCAAGTAATCCAGTACAGCGTGGATAGATAGCCGGTACAATTGCAGTTGGGCGCTGCTGTTGACTACCGTTGACGGTTGACTGTCGGATTTCCATTAGCGGATTGAAGGATTGGAGGATTGCCGAATAGCGATTGTCGATGGGATGGGTCGATGATAGACCGCCCCCCCCTTCAAGCTCAGCTTCTACTCGCTTCACGGGCGTGCAGCTGGTCACCCCTTTCGAATAGACTTTTCATTTGCATTTGAGTTTTGAACGCCGTGCCATGCGTTCTGATTACGATGGCGATGATGATGATGATGATGGTGATAATGATGATGGCCGAAGGAGAGGGGAGAGCGCTGAGCCGAAGACGCGATTCAGATTCAAACTCGTAAACACGGTCTGGTTCTGGTTCTAGTTCTAGTCCAAGTCTTTCTTTCACGCCTGCATTAATTCATCCATCCATTCGTTCATTCATCCTTCAATTTCTCGTCTCGTCTCCCATCCAGCCCAATCCCATCAGAAGCGCGGGCCCTGCGGTGTGTTTTAAGATTTAAATTTCTACTGTCAAAGAGGCTTTAGCAGTACGACCGGTGTACCGGTGTACTACTACTAGGTGTCCTAGGCGAACTTGTACCTGCACGCGTTTAAAGCCTTTACGTTTTGGGGGTCGATGTCGATGAGGATGATGAGTCTGAGCGCCGCCCTCCCGCCCCCAGAATAGACATGTTCTAGTTTATTTGATCCACGACTCCAGTCTCCAATGGCAATACAAATCTTGACTCGACTCGGCCGTGACGGACAATACGTACATAACTCGCCACCCCTCCTTCGAGTCGTGTCGTAGCATCCTCTGAATCTCGTCTGAGCTATCACATTAATTAACACAAACACACCCCCAGAAAAAATGCTTTCGAGGCCACACACCTACCCAGTCTAATAAATGAGGAGTCTTCAGCAAATCCTGAAAAGGAAAACAAACTTTGGGCTAAATGTACTTTAGCACTGCCAGCAATGGTCGTGAGATTTCACGACGTATATGTGGCATGTACGTATTAAGACACCTTAATCCTCCCCTCGCTTCCCATACAAAATTACGAATTACCCGCCCCGCCCTCCCCTGTGAGTTTGAATGCCGCTCCCACATCGACGCTTCTTGCCTTTTGTTCACCGACTCCCGAACGCGGACACGATCGCGGAAAACGGAATGTAGAATACAGAGCGGGTAGAAGTGTAGAAAGAGAAAGGCAACGTAGAACGCATAATCTTTTATTTGAAAGTTAGAATGCTATTTTTTGATCACCGAGTCGTCCGAGGGGTACGGTGCTTCTTGTTCTAGATTTTGTGGTTTTCGGTGCGATTTGCAAGGTTTTGTTAGGGCTAGGGTTAGGGTTAGGTTTAGATTTTTCCAAGAACCTTTTCATGAAATTAAAATGAAGTACTGCCCGATGTAATGAAATCTAGGCGACTTGAACGTTAAATTCTTACCTACCCACGCCTGGGTAATTATGCTAATTATTCGTTATTTTACCTCTCGGATGATAGCCTGTTTAAGTCACGGCAACTGAGTGCCAGACCCGCAGCGTGTGGCTGGTCGATCCTGATGGTTCTACCCTCCAATTGAATGAATCATTGACAGTCATTCAATGTACTCATTCTTCATAGATCCGTCCCGAATCCGTTTATACATCATATTTAAGAGGCCAGAACAATTATGAACGGGAATCAGGTTGAAGGTTGTTGTACCAATACATCGATGTCGAGTTCCCAGGCTATAATCGCCGACGAGGCTCTGGGAAACAATGAAAATCGGATAGAGAAGCTGTTTTGATGAGGAAGAAAGACATCCGAGGGCGGGAAGCCACCACCACCACACCACCACCACACGGACACGACATGGGCGACTGGCGTGGACTAATCGAATCGAATCGCGAATCGATTCATTGCTGCTTAGTGCTATGGGAGATTAAATGCCGGCGACGCCGCTGGGGTACAAACTATACATTCATTCTCATACCCATCGGGCCTGCTGCTAGTAGCTTAAATGACTTTTGAATACCCATGATTCCTCACGAGGGACGTGGAGAGCCTGCGGCATTCAAAGACACTCATGCCCTAGCTGTCCTAGTTTAGCATACCTGAAGTAAAAGTTGTACTTCAGCTCCTCTCCCCTCCATTCCTCAGAATTATCAATGACATTTTTACCCGCCGGGCCGATGTAATTAAAGCGACAGTCTGTTCTATGCATAGACGCCGGGTGGATGCACCAGGGACATGGTTATAGCAAAGGGGCGATAGTTCACAAATCCCACAGACATATCCGAGGCCACGTTACAGCCCGCTGCGACAAAATAAGCGCCTGGCGACTAGTACACTACAAGAGCCGGATGGGTCCAATCCGTTCGCGTCGCCGGATTCAAACCCCCCGTCCAAATAGCAACATTTTATCCGTGGGCAATATATTTCTGTTTTGTATTCCAGTAAGTACGCATCTGCCGAAATTTCTGGATTGACTCTGAGTGTTTGGAATCAGTGATGAGATGTATATCGTGCCGCTTCAGGTGCATGTAAGCACCAGTCCATTGAAATACGCGATCGTCATCACGTACAGTGCTCTCGGATGCACTTCCATGAGTGTGAAGCCCCTCACACGACTCATAATTAGCACTGGTTCCAGCTCCAAAAAGGCTTTAATTATCCAATCATCGAGGCCAGTGAACGGCAGGAAAGCCGCCAGCCCCTCGTTCAAACCCTCAAACGCAGAGCGATGCCCGGAGTGGGCGGTAGGTATCAGCAACTGGGAACCTGGACAGTGCTTCGTCTTTTTTTGGGCACAATGCAGGCAGGGTGTGTGCGTGTCACGGAGAGATGGATCCTCCTTTCACATTTGCCTTTTATCCATATAGGGCATGATAATCATTGTCATGTATTTGAGGATTCGCGCTGCACCACGATCATCATCCACAAATAGACGCGCTGCTAAATGGAGATGTTCTTATGGCACCCGTGTCTTTAGCCTAATATTCGTATGTTGATGATCATGAGTACGATCAGTGTTCACCTAATGCTTCAACTTTAACCAAATAGATGTGGATGCTGTCAGGTATTTGAGGATCCATAATAGTTGTGATGTCCATGTAATCAATTTTTGACACTCGGGGAGCGATGGTCTACATACCTGGCTGAGTGAACATCGTCTTTGAGAGCGACACTATCTGTATACATTGCACCCTGCAGCGCAGTCGCACATCAATGGATTTGTAATGAAAGGACGCCATAGGAAGATCTTTCTGTCACCTTCAAACCCTTTGAGTGCACATAGACAGAAATAACATTGATTGCCGGTGGAACCCCAAAGTGGATCGTGTAAAGGCGAATGCTATTTTAATATGTTCTCGTGGATGTGGATGGTCGTCACTCAGCCAGTTACACGATTCCGCCAGTATACTCTTACTCAGCAATATGCAGACAGCCGATATCGCCGTTTTGTCTTGGGCAGCATGATATACCCAAGGGACTAGGAAGTCGACGACATCTCGAAAATTCATAAGCTGCCTTATGAACGCAGTCAAGGGTCCCC
The DNA here is from genome assembly GCF_017499595.1 of Psilocybe cubensis. Classification (NCBI taxonomy): domain Eukaryota; kingdom Fungi; phylum Basidiomycota; class Agaricomycetes; order Agaricales; family Agrocybaceae; genus Psilocybe; species Psilocybe cubensis. Next base: position 3,919,262 of record NC_063002.1, on the reverse strand, counting down.
TTCAGGAGCTTTTAGGCGTCGAGTTCAAGTCGCAAGATCAACAAGCTCCGCTGTAAACTGTGCCTGCAGCATGGCAGCCGGGAAGCCTCATTCGACACCGATCTGATATATTTCAAGCTGCGATTGGCATGTTCGGGAAATGCAATTAAATGCCTGGGATTAGCAGATAATCCTTACATGTCGGGAAGAAGCAAACGCCTAATGATGGCGAAAATGAATCCATGTCTTCCGGTGTATGTGCGTGTGCAGGGTTCCTTGCAATGCAAAGGCAATGTGCTCACCGCGTGACAATCTCCTAGAACACAACTGTATAAAGATCTCTGTTAAAAAAAGAACGGAGTGGTAGTGATTTACTCACGGATATACACTAGCCGGGGTTCTCAGCCCATGACATCAGTTCTTCATTCTGCTGAAGATAACATTAGATATCCTCCAGGTCGTCACGAAGGATTTTTGTTTTAAGCGGGTGGTAAAATAAAGGAAATCAGCTTGAGCTCCATGGCGATACTAAGTTCCAAATGACAATCAGTTGACTCTTCGATAATATATTTCAACGCTGCGCGTCCGAAGCAAAATGTTCGCCCCCAAATTGGGTTTACAAAATGAAAGAGAAAAGGAGAAAAAACCGACGTTCTAAGGCTGTCGGTTAGATTTGCACATAATCCTGTGGGGTTGTCGGGTAATATCACCAAAGTTTTGAGAGTATCACCCATTACATCCTCTTAGACGAATGCAGGATTATTATCGAGGTGGCTGACAAGGACGATAGCACACCAACATCTAACTGATCATCGTGTCTGAAATTTATTTTCCGCGTTCACACAACGGAGATGACGAATGTGCGAAAATCTGATATTTCTCTTCGTTGCGAGATTAGTTCTGCGTGGAAATCGGACTTTCAGAATGATATTATGTATCGATTTGAAAAGACACACACATCCTTTCACCTCAACTCACGAATCGGCTGAGAGAATGAATCATCGTAGAATCATCTATAATAGTCAGCATGGAGGTGGGCCACTAGCCATCCATACACCGATTTTAATCAAATATACCGATTCGAAAATAGTGTGAATTGCACATTACTTCAAAAGGCTATCGATAAAGTCGGAAAAAGAATCGTAAATTTCATCCGGAGGAACAATCCCTTTTCTTGTTTCATCGCCTGGCCGGTACTTTCCTGTTTTCACTAAAGGAAGAACGTTCATGGTTGAAATCATGGTGCTGAACATGCACTTACCTAGTACCCGCCATAGGCCAAGCTCAACGGCACCGCCCCCAAGGTCTGCTTCTACGTCGTCGCCAATCACGGCGATCTTGCCCCTGTCGTTAGTGGCGGCCCCTTTGCCAAGCTTGGCAGGGTCGCTGAGTGGTTCTGATAATTTGATATCATCGATAACCATGTTAAAGAATGCTTTGCTAGGCTTTCCTACAACATGTGCAGTTACACCGGTCGCTGTTTCAAGTGCCGTGACGAATGGGCCGGGACCTAGGGATAGACCATCGTCTGTTTGAATATACTTTGCTTTGTGTGTTGCGATCAATGGGACTGATGGAGTGGCTTGCTGATCATGAACTTTGCATTTATGTTCTCCTTTCAGCACACGGAAGGCTTCATTGAGGTGACCATAATCGAAGGAGGAGGGGGAAAGTCCAACAACGACAGAGTCATAACAATTATCGACGGATTCCAAAGCACTCCGGCCGTTTGGGGACAACTGAGACAATACTTCTGATGCAGCAGACTCGGACAATAGCAACAAAGGCCTAAAAAGTTCTCAATCTTTGAACATGGACATATACTCATACCGCTCACTTTTCAAGGTTCATATTCTTGACAAGTTGAGCAGCAGCAGCAATGCTTGTCCATAGTATTTGCGAATTGTGACTGCCAGGATAGACAAAATCTTCCTTCTTAGACTGGAAGGAGATTTCGAAACCCAAACTCTCCAAACGCTTGGCGAGGTCTGTCGACGACTCTTTGCTCGAGTTGCTACAGAGTCGGAAAGGGATAGATGACTCTCTGAGTCTATGAAATGCGTCAACTGCTTTTGGAGTTGGTGTTTTGCCTACATGAAGCGTCCCCGAGATGTCAATTAACAAGGCGCTGATGACGGGTCGATGGGGTCTACACATCATGCGTATCCAATGGGCATATTCGTCGGCGTGTTTGTATTTTAAAGAATTTTCAGGCTCGGGAAGATAGTTCGAAATGCAAAGGAACGGTAAGGCGATAAAAAAATTGCTTCGTTATCTTAGCACTGCCACATTTATGCCGAAGTGCCGTAATCCTCCGCTCGTTATGCCGCAGTTGCCATCAGTACCCTAATACGATGTAAACATAGCGGCATTCCGGCATAGCTCATATCCATCGTGGGTGACTGTAGTCTGTGATTACTTCCATTGAATCTATTCAGAAATGGATTGAGAATGCTATGTAATCCTTGTTCCCATCTACGGTATAGATCAAGGAAGGATGAGTCATACAGTGATAGTGCGATAATAAGTCAGGGTCTTGGCAGCTGACCACTGACGACATCGGAGCAGATAGAAAAGGTCGAAACCACCCTCGAGAAGTTGCATTCCTAACTTTTATATCCCCCCATACAGCCCCATAAATAATCGACAGCATGGTATCACAGCTTGTCTGGCTTATAACTGGGACATCGTACGCAAAATCATGATAGATCTATCTTTATCTTGCTAAATCATATCTTACAGGTCGGGGATTGGTCGTGACCTTGCCCTTGAGGCCCTCAAGAGAGGTGAAAAAGTCATTGCGACTGGCAGAGCTCGATCAATAAGCAAACTTGAGGATCTCAAATCCAAAGGTGCAGATATTATCGAGTTAGATGTTACATCACCCCTAGAGACCCTGGAAGAAATTGCGCAAAAAGCGGTCGCCATACATGGAAGAATCGACGTTCTTGTCAACAATGCTGGTATGTTTCACCATGTAGCCGAGTTGTTGACAGTTTTTGACATGAATTAGGATATATACTTGTTGGCGCTATAGAGGAAAGCACGTAAGTTATTTTACTTACTGATAGGACTCCAATACTAATGCAAATTTTCTTGTACTTTTAGACCCCAAGAAACCTATGATCAGTTCAAGTGAGGGACAGACGAGCGCGGCTTTATCTTTTCAACTTACCATCAGTACCTAGCACTAATGTTTTTGGAGCCCTCAATGTCAGTCGGGCTTTTCTGCCATATATGAGAGAAAAACGGACTGGAACCGTCTTATTCATCGGATCACTTGGAGGTTGGAAGTAAGTTTCTCAGAAGTGGCATAGATTTGGCAAGTGCTCAAGATTCCTATTCACCTAGATCATCGCCGTATGCTGGCTTATATGTTGCCACCAAATGGGCCCTTCGAGGTATTCATTTTGCCTTCAAATATCAGGTTTAGCATACTGAGATTCCAACAGGCATAGCGGAGACATTACACGATGAAATCTCCCCCCTTGGATTAAGAAGCATTTGTGTTGACTTTGGATACTTTCGAACCTCCTTCTTGCAGGCAGATCAGCGTGCTCCTCAAGTTTCCAGAATCTCTGATTATCAGGAAATAAATGAGACTGTAGAAAACGCTTTACAAGGTGGGAATTGTTTTAACAAACGCAAGTGCGACAATTCTCATCCCTTCCACTCTGCAGCTTACAACGGCAAGCAACCGGGTGACCCAATAAAGGGTGTCAACATCCTCTTAGATCTCGTACGAGGCGAGGGCCAGGCTGCAGGAAAACAGTTTCCAAGAGGACTTTCCTTAGGAACTGATGCCTATAATGTAGCTAAAACTGCATCGTTAAGTGCTCTGGAACGACTGGAGGAATGGAAGGAGGTTTCATTCAGTACAGATATTGTCGAAAATTAATGAAAAAATGCCGCATATTGTATAGCATTCGTACCTTCATCATTGGCTTCACCTCTCCTAGTTCGAAGCATAACAAGAGTGAGAAGAAATATATCATTTCTTGTAAACTTTGGTACCACATGTCACAATTTTACTGTACAGTCAAGGTCGTGGTAGCAAATGCCTGATCGCTTGTTCCCACTTTGATATTGAATGCCCCTGGTTCGACTACCCAAGTGTTCTTCAAAGTCCAAACCGCAAGTTGGGAAGACAGAACCTTGATGGAAACAGTGACCGACTTTCCAGCCCTAAAGAAATGACAATGAAACAGTATCCAGAAACTTGAAACTTGTCTTACGGGATGTCCACTTTCTGAAATCCAATTAACTCCTGATTTGGAGTGACTACAGAGCTAACGACATCGGTCATGTACACCTGATAACAGATTCGTCATGTCAAGCATTCGCATGATTGTAAAATCAAAATAAATTCACCTGAACAACCTCTTTTCCATCTACCTCTCCCGTATTTTTAACTGTGACGGTGACAGTGAAATCTTGGTTAGCGCTGATCGTTGAAGGGGATACTTTCAAATTGGTGCTAACAATACTGTTAGGGGATCAGTGACACGCAGATGGAACGCACTCACTAATTGAAGGTAGTATAGCTCAGGCCGTGTCCAAAACTCCAAAGGGGGACGGGGCTATTGAGGACATACTGAAAAACGGATTAAGCGTAAGTTAACGTGGAGACCGTCACGATTCACTGTGTACTTGACTTGCCTGATGTCCAAACTTGAGCTGTCCGTTATCTAAAACCTGACCTGCATCAATTGGCCTGCTGCCTTTCAGGTAATTGTAAAACACTGGGGTTGTTCCAACGTCACGCGGGAACGACACTGGCAGTTTACCTAACGAGGGGCGGTATTGGTAATGGATCAAAGTTAGAAGGTACGTGTATATAATTACCGGACGGATTCACCGCGCCAAAAATGACCTCGGCAATAGCGAGTCCTGAGGTGACGGTAATCAATAGATCTTCACATAGAAGGTAGAGGATCAGTTAGGATTACCTCCTAATTCCCCGGGATAGAATTGTTGGACGACAGCGTCGGCATCTAATGAGTTAATGGACAGATGATTAAATGAAAAGCTTATTGGGAAGCACAAATTCATTCCCCACTTTCTTGTATCCATGGCTCGGCGATCGGTTTCCCACTAACAAATACGACTATGGTGGGTTTCCCTGTGGCCTTTACTGCTTGTACTAGTTTGAGTTGAGCACCGACAAGACCAAGATCGGCGAGATCGACATGCTCTCCAGTGGTGGCATTTGTTCCCGGAGTCCACAGCAGTGTCTGATCAAGGGACCACGTACCAACCTGGACATACGGTTCATAAGCATGCCTACCAAACTTCCACAAGTGTCACTTACCATGACAATTGCGACGTCAGAAGCCTGCGCGGCTTGGACAGCAGCAGGTATACCCGAATCATCGTTTGACCAAAGCTCGCACCCTGGAGCAAAATTAATCTTCGTTTTACTGGAAGTATTTGTGATGAATTGGTTGAATCCGTCGAGAGGAGATATGCCAGCCAGAGAAGCGTTGAAGAATACGTAATCGCCAAACTGCCCATAAAAAATTAGATATTGGACACTGAAAGGAGGAACTTGCTAACCGTGACACGATTAGCCTGTGGGCCCAGAAGAGCGATAGATCCAATGTTCTTTTTGAGAGGCAGCACATTGTTTCTATTTTCAAGAAGAACGATACTTTCGGTGTCAGCTTGATGGAGAACAGTCCTTGATTCAGGAGTTCGAATGAAGGACATGTAGTCTTCGTATGGATAAGGGTCTTGTAAATAGAGTGAGTTAAATATTCGAGACGAGATCATTGGGGAGTGAAACTAACTTTCGAAGAGACCCAGAGCAAACTTTGCACTCAACATTCCCTTGACAGTGGCATCGAGGAACTTCACATCGACAGTGCCGGCCTTGATTTGGTCTAGCACAGTGTGAGATATGAGCATCCACGTAACATGAGACAGTCAATGATTAATTACCAGGTAGTGTGAGGTATGTGTACGTCCCTGGTAGGAATTAATCAGTTGAATACAATTAGTACTATAAATCGGTGAACTGACCGCCTCCCATCTCTCCGCTGATACCATTTTCTAACGCAGTCTTTGCAGCGCATTCCCTTGTATCGCAAGTACCATGGAGGTTAATTAGAAGGTCCACAGATCCGGCGTCCGTTGTTACCCAATATTTATACCCCCACTCGTTGCGAAGCTAAAATGAACCATATGATCACGTTAGAGATAGAACATTTAAATGCACAAATTACGAACAATATCAGTCAACAAATCTGAGTACAAAGATCAGAACTTCGATGACAACATTGACGATAGGATGACCTACGGGAATTGGCAATCGCGGGAATACCATCGTAGCTCGAATAGGCAGTCATAATGGAGAGACTTTCGACACATGCGCGATTGAATGGCTTCAAGAACATAGTCCTTAATTCGCGTTCGCCTCCCGATACTTGGGCAATATTCCTGTATAATGTAAGGATTTCACGCCTTGTTATGACAACATTGAAGGCTCACAATCCTCCTTGAGGACTCCCGAAAGCAGCGAAATGCTTGCAGGTAGCGGCAACACGGGCTATAGCATTGCTACTGGCGTTCCTCCGTCGGCCCGATTGGAGCCCAGTAACGAAAGCATGACCCATTTCTCCAGTCAAGAAAGGGTCCTCTCCAAAATTCTCTTCAACGCGTCCCCAGCGAAGTTCACGAGACAAGTCTAATACAGGTGCAAACATGTGGTTGATACCTAGTCCTTCTGCTTCAGAGGCAGTTATATTGGAAACCTGTGAGACTAAGTTGGGATCAAACGATGCCGCTAGACCGATTGGCGAGGGAAATATGGTTCCCTTGTTGGTAAAACCGTGAAGACCTGAGTTTATTTATCAAAAGGGTGCTAGATTCTGCATAGAATTTTCTGACCTTCAGATTGAATAAGTGCAGGGATCCCGAGGGTTGTATTCTCCATCAAATATTTCTGTCCCACCGTGACGCCGAAAACAAACTTGTCGTATGGTACCAGATAACCTCCCCATATGCTACCGCCTTTTAATCGCATCATTTCTTCCTGTATTTAACAAATTTAGGCATTAAAATCCAAAAATGTGCGTTCGGCTCACTAATCCAGTCTGATTGAATATCTTTGTATCATCTAGGGGATCAGACAGATCCATCCACCCGTTGAGGTCGCCCTGAATACTGCAGAGAACAATTAGGTAAACACAAGAAAACGCAGACAATATTTTGGTCCATACATTTGAGCCACTTTTTCCTCGATAGTCATACGCGGGAGCAAGTCATTGACGCGCGCCTCAATCGAAGCTTTTGGGTTTTTATACGTCGGGATTGACCCATCGATGTTCGTCGCCCTAGATTCCAAAGAGAAATGCAGTCCATCACGTACACCAAAGTCCGCTACAACATGGATGCACGATACAAGCGCCAAAAGAAGAGAAAAGGATTTTGAACCGCTCATCGTTCAAGCGGAAAAATTAAAGTGAAGGTCTTTGCATCGACGGCTCGCCTTATATGCATCCTCCACCTTTGAGAAGAAACAGAAGACAAGGATGCACGTCAAATGTAGTCCTGTCGCGCTGGCGCACCAAATAAAGGGAATGAAATTAAGCAGGTGATCCTTTCTTCATGAGGGCCACTCGGTACTCCATTGAGGGCGGCCCGCTAACCAGTTTGTACTGCCGACATTTATCCTTGGTCCTGGTGGAAGGATGAAAGGATCTGAAGCGAAGTAATTGAAAGAAGATGTTGAATTTTAACATGGACGAAACAATACTGAGCCGGAGGTACCCTAAACCTCGATGGATGAGAGTCCAAGCAAAGTGACAGGATGAGGGAATGAGATGAATAATTTCCATCATCGCGGTTCCCGCCGAGAGATACTAAGAGATTTTAGTTGAGTTTGATAAGATAAGATTATTCGTGACTGAGCCGAGTCGTGAACTTGATGCCAGGAGCAAGCCAGAAGCAATATGCGTACTAGTAGTTCACATTATGACAAAACATTAAAGTACCTCAACACAAAGCATTTAGTATAAGACTGTTAAACTGATATTATTCGGACACCGAGCCTGAGGTGCATTTATCATGCTTGCTATCCGGGTTGGTGGCATTCGGTTTTGGTATGACTTATTCGACGTCAGGATGGTCATCTTTGCTAACTTATTCGTATTATAAGGATTCAGGGTAAGTATTCAGATAGTTAAGAAACGTAGCATGTCGAGAAAGACGATGTCTTTCCCAGAGGTCGATGACTGATAAGCAACCGTTGACATGATTATCGAACAACTCAATTTGCAGGGGTTCCCATAGTTAGTTATTTTCAATGACGGAATGTTTTCTGGAAGGTACATGAATACACAGAGTCCAGAAGATCCTGAACAATGTCTTTCTTAATTTAAGCTATCGTAGGATAGGATAGCACATATGAAGTTAACTGCGACATATCGCAAGGCATATAGACATATCTGACACATTTTCGCAAGGTGTATGGACATATCTGCCATATTTCTAGTATAGATGGACCGGGGTACTCATTTAAACGTTTGAATGATTTATTATAATGACAACAGAAGTAAGTTGGGGTAAGTATATTTTCTGGTCGGGCTGAGAATGACTGCAAGGTAACCACAATTAATTAAGACTATACTTGCAGAGATTATAGTTTTGATACCCTGTATATGTTTGCATGCTCTGTACTAAAGCATATCCCGGGGAAAGGCCTCCACTTCCTTGTCCTTTGTGGCTTAACAGGTGGACAGTCCGACAACGACACAGTATCGTCTAAAAATAGTACACGCATTAATCCCAAACGTGAGAATATTAGAAATTTGTTTCCTTTTTTTTCCGACATTTGCGACAAGTGCGCGATCGTTCCTGCAGAAGGATGATCCATGTAGTCCCAACCAATGTCATCGAAGTGATTTTAAATCTTTGGCGGTTCTCACCGATGACTGATATCTTGGCTTCGGTTGAGCTCGGCTACGGTCTGGGAATTGTCTGGAGACATTCTAGAACAATATCCCGAACGTAAAGGTGCTCGTTCATAATGATTTTTCATTATTTAAAGACGCGACTTGCGGCAGTCAAAAGTATAGTTCCTCTTACCACTCTCTTTATTCTCAAGCCACTATGCAGCACATTTCCGAAGAATCTCTCAACGACCTTCCGTCACGCATTAAATATCTAAGAGACTTCATAGAATTCACGTCTGAAGATGCCGCTGCATTACACGCCGCCGCACCTGTCGTTGGCCCCCTCGTCCCAGCCGTCGTCGACGCCGTTTACCAAAAGTTACTCTCCTTTGACATCACCGCCAAGTCCTTCGTACCCCGACAAACAGGTTATGACGGCGTCACCCCAACAGACGCTTCAGATCTTTCATTGGACCATCCTCAGATCAAGTTCAGAAAGGATTTTTTGGCAGGATATTTGGTTAAGCTAGTGACGATGGACTATTCAAAGCAATCAAGTTGGGAGTATCTCAATAAAGTCGGTTTGATGCATACAGGACAGGCAGGATTTGCGCATCGGTATGAACTTCACGTATCTTTGTTACCAAAGGTTAACTGTTCGACAGTAAATCGAAACCCCCTCTCCGAGTCGAATATATCCACTGTAGTATCTTGCTTGGATACGTCCAGGACATTGTCATCAATGCAGTTATCACCCATCCGGACCTCGACATTACAACAAAAAACGCAGTCATGAGGGCCGTAAACAAGGTAACATTTTTCATTCGCTACTTCAACCGAGACCAAAACGCCAATTTTTGTTGTTACAGGTGATCTGGATCCAAAATGATCTCTTTGCCCGACACTACATTGCCGAGACAGAAGCTGCTACCACTTCAGCCTAAGTGATGAACAATTAGTAAATTTTGTAATGCTTCCATGCTGTATGCTCTCTGTACTATCTATTTATTTACTTCGCTCTCAAAACCATTGCGTTTGTAACTTTGCATTTACCCCTGATTGACATCTATTTTTTGCGGCGTCAATTTTAAGATCGGCGATCGGCCGGCACAGTTGTTTGGCGGCAGCTATAATATCAAATACATTGTTTCTGTCGGTGCGTCCGCGTCAGTGGGTTGGGTCACACGTTCATATTCATGCATGTCCGCAATCCTTATCGTATTCCACCGGACTTTACACAGCTATCAGAATCATACCCCAAACTCAAACAACAGTATGTTTAACAGTATCCTGTCCTCCTCTGAAGCTTACTGGCGAACGACGGAAGTCTGATACATGATCCTAAAACTGGAAAACCAACCATCGATTTCAAAGATGAGACTGCTCAAAGGTATCTTGACCCCTTCTGCTACCTTTTGATTCTCTTTCGCTGAGTTTATTTAGAACAGACGCCTCACCGAAGCCATCATGCAGCGCGACTTCGGTGTCACCTTAGACATCCCATCCACGCGGTTGTGCCCGCCGGTACGTGTTTCTAGGTCTCCTCAACGTATCAATGATTTGAAGCGAAGGTCAACGGAAAAAGGTACCCAATAGGTTAGTCAACAGTCACAAAACCTTACCACAGACAACGAGCTGACAGATAGTCACTTATAGGCTTAATTACGCATTGTGGATTCAAGACATTGTACGAGCTCACGAAGATGTGCTTGGATCGCATTCGCGCGCACGACCAATTCGTGGAATCGACATGTACGCCATCTGAATATCAAATAAGTCACATCTAATTCGTTCAATATAAGAGGGACTGGGTCGACAGCTATATATCCCATTCTGATATGCAAATTGGAAGCTACTTGGGAAATGGTGGCGACAGGTGAGTTGATCTTAATGTCTAATTATTGATATGTTAGGCAAACACCTATCCTAGAAATCGACTACGAGTCGTATGAGTCTGCTCGACGTAACATATCAAACAATAATATGCAATCTCGAATACACGTCGAAAAGGCTTCTCCAGACCAGTCTATTCTCTTCCCTCTTGAGGATGATCGTACTTTTGAATTCACGATGTGTAACCCGCCGTTCTACGGGAGTGCCGCCGAAGTTGTACAGTCTGCTGAAGCAAAGGAGTTTCCTCCCAATGCTGTTTGTACAGGAGCAGACATTGAGATGATATATCCGCATGGCGGGGAAGAAGGGTTCGTGATGAAGATCTTGGATGAAAGCGAACGATTTATGACTAGATGCAAGTGGGTAATTCCTCTACTTTATATCACCGCCTGATTATAAGTTCCTTAGATGGTATACATCGATGCTAGGCAAGATGTCGTCTGTAGCTACTATCGTAGAAGTGCTGCGTCAGCGTTCGGTGCTCCATTTTCCTTCACATGGAGCGCCACGTTCTAATAGCTCATGCAGATAACGAACTACGCCGTCACTGAATTTGTGCAAGGCCAAACGCGCCGCTGGGCGATTGCCTGGTCATTCGCAGATACTCGACTGCCAGACGTGAGTTCGCACCCCCGTGTTCTAATGCAGTGCTTATTAATGTCGAACAGACAATGGCTCGCATTCAATCAATATCACCCAAGCATGCTCTATACCCATGTATGCCTCCAAAAAACACTCTGGTGCAGGCATTCCCTGGCCCTGCAACACATCTTGTATCCACAAAACTAATAGAAACTTTGCATGGCATCGAAGGTGTTTCATACACGACTACGTCACTAAATTCTTTCTTCGTGGAAGCTCGCCAGAACACGTGGTCGAGGAGCGCTCGGAGGAGCCGGGCGAACAAGAATAGTAGTAAAAAACCTGATCCGGCGTCATTGGACGCAGACGATATTTTGTCTGGTTCTCAACCTGCTCTAACCTGCAGTTGTAGAGTCCTCGCGGACACAGCCCATGCTGATCCCGTCAATGTAGTAGAGAATCAGTGGATTTTTGGAAACGATCGGGCACTTTTCGAGAGCTTTGTGGGGCATGTCAGCCGGAAGGTTGGAATGGGTTTGCGTGGTGTAAAATAAGCTGTACTTGGGAGTCTAGACATCGAAGCGGGTTCCTATGGCTTATATGTAGACACATTCCCTTCCATTCCAATCAGCATAGCTTCTGTTGCGAATATCACTGTCATCCATCAATCGGGCTTAGGTGCGCAGTAAAAGAGACTTGGTTGATGCCAGGTATTCGGGCCTCCCTCGCTGTCACGCCGGACAAAAATGCTGACCAGTTAGCCTGGGTGTTGTCCTGACCAGTGACGTGACTAGTACGGTGGCCAATTACATAGTGTCACACATATGTTGTCACGCTAAGTCATTATTAGTAGGCTCAACAGTAAATAACATATTACTTGATTGTTTAATACTTCTTCCTACTCCGAACTGAGTTCTAACGCAAGACAATCAAGTAATTTGCCATTTACTGTCGAGTCTACTAATAATGAATTAGCGTGACAACATATATGTGACGCTATGTAATTGGTCACGGTACTAGTCACGTCACTGGTCAGGACAACACCCAGGCTAACTGGTCAGCATTTTTGTCCGGCGTGTGTCCAGAGCTGAAAATTTTCTAGTAGGTCAATTCAATTGTCGCGAAGTCTCTCCGTTTCCTCAATGATTGGTGAATGGCCGTACAGGCCGCTAAAGCTGAATCAGCTTTTTAAGAATTTAGTAGTATATCGATAATTCTGTGCGTTCATCGTAGTCTGCGCTTTATCTAGTAAGCATTCGCTCGACGACCAGTGCCGAGACAATGATTTCATCCATGATTTGATGGCCAGTTGGGTAGACGGTCAGAGTCGCATCGGGGTGAGGAGGTGATCTGTCTGGGGGTGGTGGAATGAATTGTGCGATCTTAATACTTTGATTGGAAGACGAATCTGCGGGGAGAGACGGGTCCTTTGGCGCAGGTAAGTAGCACTTAGGTCATACAGGGGGTTTAGTGACATATCGTGAACAAAAAGACGGTACCTACGATACATAATGGTGATCCATCTCTCAAAACCTCACGGCAGTCCCAATGCAATTGATGTGCGAGAATCCAGTTGAAGTGTTTCTGCAACATGATTTATACAATTCCACCGGAAACGACCTAAATCACATGAGGCTTACTGGAGACTTGTGGACGCTGTACAAAACATTCGACAGCCGTGTAGACGTATCTCCCATCCTCAACACCGCCCGCTTGTTATTCAATGCGATTCTAAAATTGAATTCATGAATGGTATTGTCAATGAAGAGAAATAGATAACGCACTCACGCAAACTCTGCGACGAGACTTTCGGGAGGATTGACACCATACCGTATGATCTTGGTCACATATGAAACGGGGAGAAATGGATTCAGATCGAGTTCCACGTTAATGCGATATAGTGGTGTCTGATTTGGAGCATCGGAGGGTGGCATTAGGAACATTGAGTCCCGAAGCCATCCGGTGAAGGTGTAGACCGTAGCATCATTTCTTCTCCCTTTCACGACTGCTTCATAGCTATATGGGTGGCATCATGAGCAGGTGGGTTGTGCGCTAGAGCATGAGTAAAGCTTTGTACTTGGGAGGCAGAGCTTCCGCCGACTTTTCTTTCGAATCTTCAACAGATATGTGAGTTGATTCCTCTCCAAATAACTGGTATGCCAAACGTACCTATAATCATGACCGTAACAGTTCAAGGATTGACCCCGTAATTTAATGCTGCCGAGGGTCCGAGAGGCCGCCGGGGATTGCCATTTATTTGAAGCTGTTATTGCCTCCAGAGTCCACGTTGCCCGATCTTGAATGTTCTAAACGTTTCAACCTTGCCTCTTCCAGCTCAACTTAATAATCTCCTTAAAACGATTTGGAATGATTAGACCTATGAAGAATACATTCTTACTCTTCCATGAGTAAACTCTCGACTCTTTATGGTGTCGCGGCTCCGGGAAAATTTGTGAATTGGTGGATTCAAAGAATCAGAAATGGTAGTTGCTTCTGAATTCTGAAAGGTAAGAGGGCTCATTAAGGTATCTTCTGTGTAGAGGAAGTTCGACGTCCAGGCGTTTTAGCAGCGCAAATGCCTCGGAAACAGAGAGCAGCCTCATGTCCATGGATCGTCGTAGGCGGTTAATGTGTGCAATGATCGTGTCAACGAAGCGATTGGAAAGCTAGACCTCGTCATTTCTGCCCCTCTTCTCGAACGCTTTACGCCCATAAAATTGTTGGAGAACTTCATGGTTCTTCAAGTTCCTTCATCCTTTTCTTTATTAGTACTGGTAACTGGAAGCGGGAAGCCTCGCCTCACCTCTTGTCGAACTTCCACTTCCGGCCTCTATTTTCTATTTTCATCTGTGAATGGCAATCCAGTCTCCGTGCGCCTCATCCTGATTTCTTTTAAGAATCATTTAGGTCTCAATTTGTCTAATACAGACGGAAATCCCTCTATCCTGTAGCATCGGAGGAGCCATGTTACGAGATCATGTTGGCTTGCGAAAGACAGCACGCGATGCGATACCGCCTTGCAATACTGGTCTTCTTCTTTGTTCTGAGCTTTTTTCTGGCGGTGTCTATGTCCGTTGGTTTCCTTTTCGAGCTGCTTGACGGCTCCAAAGGAAGAATACTCCAATATTGGATATACAGCGTATTCTGGTTCGGCTATCTTGGAAAGGTCAACACAAAAGAACCAATGGCAGAAACGGACGTGGTCTCCTGGTACGGACTGAAAGGAGGGGAGCACTGTCTGCGGTACTCTACTAGGGAATATACTGCAAAACTTACGGTTGGACCCTCTATGGACACCATTGGGCAGGAAGGCATGATACAACTGTGCAAAGAAACCCCGACCGTGATTCACAATCGGAAGCTGTTCACAGATTTTTGTCAAGACCTTGTACGTACTTTATTATGACTCCGTCTGTTAACAGAATTGAATTTCTATAGGGTTTTGGGCGCGGAGTGTGGGGGTACTGGATTGTGGACTTCCAGGAAGACGACTGTGAAACGAAATGGGGCGAGTTTATTGACCTTGTACGTCGTTCCGGGCTTCTTGGCCTAATCTAGGAAGAACCCGTTATCGATACCTTCTATGCACCTTCTCAGGGATGTGGATACTTGAACGGAGGCCAACAGGATCATTTCAGAGTTTGTGTTGCTTTCATCAAACCGAACTTCACAATTGACCTTTATACAGCGTGTTGAATCGCATTTAGAGAATCTTCAAGCTGGCTCGAGTTGGCAAATTATGTGTGCTACCACACCGGCTGATATTGATGGACATCACTTTGGTGGTCCAGATCGTTGCCATAGTTTGGTAAGCACAAACCCTGTACCCAGTTAGATGGTCTTAATATCCTTTGTCTTTATAGCCACAGCAGGGCATATATGGAATATGGGATCTTTTAGATGGATCTTGTGAAAGAAAAACCACAGGTCCTTAATATTTGTTCCCGGCCTTGGGATATAGACGTTATAATCGATAACTTTGCTCGTACCTTGTGGATTATTCACCACTGCTACGCGAGATGTCTCTCAGAGCAAGTGTATTTCTATCATGGACAAAATTGCTTGTATTTTGGGACAGGATAATCGATTGCCTTCATTGGTACATATTAGTACTTGGTATTCACCGGAATATCTACATACTATTAACGCCATCAAGAGAACGTCAATCTAATGGATGGTGGGAATGTCCAATTGACATATCTATCAATGGTGGGCGGTCCAGCAGTGATCTAAACAAATGCTTCTCCGGTGCAAGTAGATAGATACACGCAGTATACCTTGAGAACAAGAGGTTACAATTACACTGATGAAGCCACAGTATACTTTATGAATACATTTGTTTTGGGTTAATCCTTGACAAAATGCTTACGCAGTAGTTTGCAAATCAAACGCCACAAGTTATCATAATGGATACAACTTGTCATCTGCCACTCAATGTCTACTATTGGCGGTATTTTCGCGGCCGATAACAGTAATCCGAGTATCCGGACTCCCATATCACTAGATATAATCACATAATTCTCCCCGTTGCTCTCTCACCCTTCTCTTCTTACGATTCGTTCTATATAGACCCTGGTGTTTGGCATATCTTGGACCGGAGCTCTGGAGCTTCGATTTTTACTCTTTTTCGGAACTCTGTTCTATCCCTATTACTTAGGGTATCTATCTTTCTTGTGCCGTTTCCAAAAAAATCAGCCCACATTGTGATATGGTGGACCTCATATCCACCACCGCAAATCCGATAGATTTTCAACTAATCTCCAATGAAAACATTGGATCTGTCCAGATTGCCACTTTCCTCACTCTGATCCTATTCGGCGTATCGTTAAGTCAAGGATACACGTACTTCAGGAGAAGTGAGAATGACAGAATTTTCCTAAAGCTCATGGTGCGTCGACTTTTTTTCTCCTACAAATTAACACCAATAAATTCCTATAGGTCTCCTTACTTCTGTATAGACTTTTTTTACCAGAACAAGTTGAGCTACTGATCTTCTATACTACCCATACTTAGATTTCTAGAGACGCTTCACACTCTCACAGCCTCGATGGCCATTTATTATGATACAGTCACGCGATATGAACATGCAAAGGCCAATTCATATCCCATTGCAGCTAGCGTGGGGGTGGAAATTGTTATTACCCTCATTGTCCAGGTATTTGAACCAATTCTCTCAGAAATCTCAGATTTTTATCAGACTAAAATCCCCTTCATTCAGTGCTTCTTCTCATTAAGAATTTACAAATTGTCAAACAGACTCCCCGTCAGCATTTCCTGCCTCGTTTTTGCTCTATTACGATTTATTGGAGGTGTGGCCATATCAGTGAAGACCTTTTCCGACGTCCCAAGAGGACCCGTGAATGGGATTGGGTTGGGTGTCCGTTTTGACTGGCTGATTACTTCTGCATTGACCTCTGGGGCGGCGACGGATATACTGATTGCAATATGCATGACGTATTACCTGCGTAAATTTGCTTCCCCCACCAACCTCACATCGTGAGACTCTTGAGATTTTTTTACCGTGGTTTGATGCTGATAACTAAATTGGATGGCTAGAACGACCATGATTTTGAACAAGTTGATTAGGTTTTCTTTGCAAACAGGGCTGATAACTAGGTGCATTCTACAGTATCTAGTTGTTACTTTATAGCTCCCCTTGACGGTAATAATTTCCGTAGCATGACCTCGGTAGCGGTTATTATTTGCGTAAGATAATTTAGCTACCTTTCTCTACTGATGTCAGCTAACGTGATAATCAACAAAAAAATATAGTTCCAGGCAATGCCCAACAGTGAGCACATAACTACAAATATAAAAACTTAATTTGACGATGGAAACGCCTACAGTGATCTGGTTTGGACTTTACATCATCTTGGCTAAATGTGAGTGATTGTAAATCTGGTAATATCGAGGATTTTAATTCTCCCCAAAGTATACTCAAACTCACTCTTTGTATCGTAAGTGTCATTTCCGGTTCATCACCGTCAACAAAAATTGAAATCAGGAGTTCATCAGACTCAACGCACGTCCTGTGAGACAAAACGGGAATGCAAGAGGAAATCTTACACATCGAAGTATTTTGGAGTTCTCACCAGGAACGGAGCCAATCTCGGTAAGTATGCATGAACACACACAATGGAAGGACAATCCTGAATGAAGCTAATGGGTGGGATAGATTTCATTCCAAACCTCCCGGCCTGGGGATTTGAAACCGGTGTTCAAGGTAAGTTACGGTTAAACGAAACAAAACATCATTATATTTAACATATCCACGCCCTTCACTTTAAAAGATTGATGATGTTTAAAGGGAGAAGGCGAGGTATATCACGATGACTGCATACTGTGCAGACCTGAAGCTTGTGGCATCAAGAGCCTTCCATTGCACACTCAATATTACTGAAGCAACCAATAGCACCATGCTGTCCGTATATCTGTGGAGCGAACTTTAGAGTCTGTACATTGATTGCTTGACTATCAACACCTAAACATACAGCAATAAAACATTACTGCAATAAGACGTTGAGACGCATCAACGGCAATCACGGCAATCACTGAATGACATAATGCGGCACATAATCGGCGCAGTCAGCAAATGATGCCGTTTTTCCTGGAATAGCTCGCAAAGCCTCCTTCAATCATAACTTTCACATTCAATGGGGGGACGAGTGTCTGATTGCGTAATGGCTTAATCAGTGTCTGGTTTTTGGCAGCACCTGTTGTCATGGATCAATGCCTTCATCCTGTGCTTGACTACGTCGGAAAATGAAACGTACATTATTCCCATATTTCCCACTATGAATGTAAAGACTATCTTCCCTTTTCCAATCGTCTCTGGTAGATGATATCGTCCTAATGTCTCTCCCTGACAGTGTTATTATCGACGACAGTGATTCCAGCATCTTATACGAGGAAGGGAAATGGATAACAGACACTTCTTCCCTGAACTACACAGTCAGCGGCAGGCCGTTCAATAACACAGCTCATATCACTTTCCAACAGGCGTCTTTTACCATTAGATTTCAAGGTAAAGCTCACCTAAGCTCTTTTTTTAATATTTCTGAATTAAGTGGAACTCGCCTTAGGGACTGGGATTGAGCTTTGGGGGCTTTCGTCCTCTTCAGGAGTATGGAATGGCACCACAAACGGACATTTAATTGATTCGTTATCTTCATCGTTTGGAGGAAGTACTGCTCCTGGGGAACAGCCAAGCTTTCGCTTCTCTGCTGGGTATGATCCGACGGAGTGGCAGGAAGGTTCAATAAACGCTCTCACAATGACAGTGACTGGTACCAAAGACAACCCAGTTGCGTTTGACTTCGCCAGATTCATGCCGTCGGGGTTCTCAAAACCAGAAGATATAACAGTTGGGGTTATGGAATACACGGTTTCTGATGATTTCACATATGGGGCTGCACCACCGGGATGGGATAGCTCGGATTTCTTAAGTACTACCACTCCCGATGCTCCGTACACATTTAGTTTCACTGGTGCGTTAAGTGTTTCGATGGATACCCTTGGCCCTATGTTTATTTGAATGATAGGCACATCAGTGGCTGGACTGGGTGGAAATGGCGTAAACGACTCGCACATTCAGGCCATGGCATCATACTCAATAGATGGAGGCGACCCAGTAAAATTTACTGTTAATAATCTAGCAACGTCGGTGCTGGATACCATAACGGAGCAAACAATATTTCAGACCAATCAGGTAGCTCCTGGAAATCACACCATCCAGATCGTCTATCATGGGAATAGTACTACGACTCCTCTCACACTGATGTCCCTCCTTGTAACCGGTACAAAGACAATTCTTAGTGTGGATCCCCCTCCACCAGCAAAGCCATCATCATCTAGCCTTTCAAACCCGTCTTCGTCGAATCCTTCCCCTGTACCATCGAATTCTAGCCACCCAAAGACGCACAGAGGAATTATTGCAGCTGCGGTAGCTGTCAGCGTCATATTGGTAGTACTTCTATGTTTGATCGGATTCTTGCTTTACCGCAGAAGAAAACGTCGCCTTGAATCAAAGCGATTTTCTTCTTACAGTCTTGATCCAGGTCCTGTTGCAATGGCAATTGTTCCATTCTTCGATTACTCTGCTCTCTCAATACGTAACGGAGATTCTGTAGGCGAAGCCTCCGAAAAGAACAGCTCGCAAACACATGTTGGACAAGTGGAAACCCAGCAAAATTCTTTACCAGCGTCATCGGCACCCATCCGAGTTGTTACCCGAGTACATGAAGACAGTGGGGAAGTACCTATCCAGCCGGTGGAGCAGATAGTCGTGGTAGATATCCCCCCATCGTACACAAGTTTAAATGACCGAGCTCAGAGGGAGGAGGGGCCTAGGGAGGTAGATCCATTGCTAAAAGCGCGTTCAAGCTATAAACCATAGCTACGACATGTGCGATACTCATAGTCAGGGTATGCAAGCTAGTAGTGTCATTATATTATTAATAAATCCTTCTGTTATATTTACCTCTTTAAGAGTCTGTCCGGTAACGATAATTCCTACGGAATTATTCAAATGATGGTATTCTCAACTTTGATGGCTGATGGGAACAATTCTCACATCCCAAAAATAGAAATGTGTGACACATTGGCGAAACACATCTAAAAATGTGCCCAGCGGCCGCCTGTGTAAGCTATCTATCCTTTTGCATTTGTTACTGTTCTTTGAACCATTTTTCCAATGCCTGGAGGATAGTTGAAGAATAAATCACTTTATATAAACAATTGACTATTAGCAAGTGTATATAAAATGTAATAAATGTAGAAGATATAAACAAATATAAAGTAATTAAACGAGTGAAAAATGTAAAATCGGAAGTCACAACACTTCAGTAAATGCTCCTAAACCTTCAAGCTGAATTCTAACCCATTCAGAACAAACATCTACCTCTGTAAGTTCTAAATAAGTATCAATAGAACTTTGATCATTCTTTAAAATGCTGTATTTCATTTAACTACATTGAATACACATGTATAATATGTTTAGAGCTTGTGAATGTGAAGGGAAAAAGGTGAACGTAGGGCAAAAACATTGAAATTGCGAGGTTACACACAATAATCAGTCGTGGATCAGCCGTGTGACTCAAATGTGACGCCTACCCAAATTGGGACGTGAGAATTGTTCCCATCAGCCATCAAATTTGAGAATACCATCATTTGAATAATTCCTACGGAATTATCGTTCACTGCGGGCTCCGATACATGTTTGATGTCAAACATCGTCAATCAAACACGTATTATGTAAGAAGACGATGTTTGATGTCAAACATAAGTTGTGTTTGCTGACAAACAAGCATCAAACATAAGTTATGTTTGATAGGCATGTGATATCAAACACAACGTATGTTTGACGCCTGTTTGTCAAAGAACACGGGCTTGACAGAAAATCTGTCAAGTTCGCTGTAAGATAACAAACGTACATTGTGTTTGATAAATAGTGTTTGATTCCAAATATAACTCCTGTTTGATAATTTGTGCATGAAATCATCCGTATATTCTGTATGTTATCGACCATAAACATCAAACATAAGTTGTGTAAGAAATCAAACATAATATCTGTTTGAAATCAAACAGATTGTCAAACAGACATCGACACGCTCATCGTGCCGCTCAGCGCGCGCCTCCTCGCGCGATCAGCGCGCGCTTGACGCGCGATCGGCGCGCGTTGAGCGACACGCCCAGCGATTTTACGGCTATTTTGGCGTCTCGGTGATAAGCGACACACCTCACCAACGCTACTTAGGCGCTTGTGTATTCAGCGACGAGAACACGCTCTTCATTCAATAACGCTGTATCAGTGACGCATGTTTATTCAGCGAGAAAAAACGTATTTTCGAGTGAAATATATGTATTTTTGGGGCTCGGGTGTGTCCTACTACCATACACATAAATTGACAAATGCTACACAGTCAAAGCTGCTTTTCTCCCTTCTTATTTCTAGAACCTGAGTCTCTATTTCACTGTAGTAGCAATGTATATACTCACATCAATGTATTTTATTCGTTTGCCATTGTTTGCCATTGCCTTCTATGAATTGATGTCTCTCAGAACAACTTTCTCGCAGTCTCTTATCACTCACCACACTCCCACTCACTCACCACACTCACTCACACTCACTCACCACACTCACCACACTCGCTCTCACTCGCTCAAACACATTCATTCATCGTCCTCGCTCATCACGCCCTCTATCAACATCGATATTCGTACCATGTCCACAATAGTCTCCAACATCTTTTCCACCATCGTTTCCTTCGTCAACGGCATCAAATACGGATTCGCGTCGGGATGCGAGATCGTGGAGTGGTTATGCACGTACGGAGGGCCCGCCTTCGGGGCGATAGCTCGCTACATCAACAAAAATAGCGAAGCGCCAGTTGTTCTGCGAAATCGTAGCGGTATGCCAGTGAGTATTTGTAGCTTTGAACAGCGTCTTACCGCTCCTTTCAGGAGGAAAGTTGATCAGCGACATGGAGGCTCAACACTCACCAGCCAACGACGCCGATTTCGAGGAACTCATCCGCGTTCGCCAGGAGATTAAAACCCTGAAAAAAATTCTCAACAATCGAAGCGCACGTACTCGGCCTGGTACATCGGAAGCGCACGAAATTCAGCTCGACCGCTTCGAACTTGAGCGCAAGAAAGTTCTCAACGATATTGCGATCGAGGCCCAAATACGTGCCACCTACCCTGCGCGAGCCCTGTATCTCGCAATGTGCGAGACATACGATGTCGCTCCTGTCCGCACCGACTAGGCGCCCCGGCGGGTTTTTCTTGTTGTTATCTTTTCTTCATTTTCTTGTTGCTTTCTTGTTGCTTTCTTGTTGCTTTCGGTTTATCGCTATCGCTTCGTATTATTGTACATATATCCCTGAATTTTACCATTTGATTCGCTATATTTGTATCATACTCATTGAAGACTCATAATCTCATTTCTGAATAATAAAACTCCTTAACATTCGCGGACATCTGTGGCCTATGTTATTTCATGAAGCTTGAAACAACATTTTTTTTATTACCAAACAAGCGTCGTCAGCACCTTTAGAGGCAAATTAACGCGCGTTTGCCGTTTGGATACCTGCTGCACCGGCACCTGCTGACTCAGTCCTGCCCTTGTCCCTGCTGCAGCTGACTCTGACTCTGTACCATGCGTATCGACGAGCTGCGCGACTGCGACGGCGCCGTGTTTGTCTCGTACCCTTCGCCATCCGTGCGGTCCGCGTCCGTCTGCGGCTTCTGGTAGGTATCCTGCTCCTGCTCGAGATCCTCCTCTGTGAACTCTCCCAGTACGGGTTCCGTGTCCAGGAAGGTATCCTATTGAAAAAAAAAGACTGTCAATGTCAATAAAAACACGCACATAGAGAAAGAAGTAAAAAAAAGAAAAGGAAAAAAAAAGAGATAAAACACGCACCATCACCAAAAACAAATTCTTCTTATCATGGAAACTCCACTCACAGCGGTCCTAACAGAAATCACACCACGCATGTCGTCAACACAAGCAACTCAGCAAGAAAGAGACGTCAATCTTACAGATGTTCTCCGGGGGCCACTACAATGCCAAAGAATTGAGCGTCTGCGGATGGGGCGAGAATGGATGCAGGACAATGGGCTAGCTATGGAACGTTTGGTATCAGTTACGCATGCCAGGAAAGCGAGACGCATCAGGCTCCGATTTCGGGTGTATGCGGATGCGCAGGACTTCAGGGCATACGCAAACAGCAGAGCGGCGATGACGGGTTCCACACATCGGGCACTGATAGAAACAAACAGCGCCAGATTCAGCGTAGCCTCCTGGAACTGCAACGGAGGACTCGCGGCATCAATCCATACGCCAATGTATAGGGATCTCGTACTATCTAATGATGTTACCTTCTTCCAGGAAACACACATGGCGCCAGGGCAAGAGGATATTCTGGATCTACCTCGCGGTTTTCATCCAGTGGCACGATCGCGACCATGGCGGCACCCCCTGGGCGGCGTCACTGTAATTATACGGGACACTGTAAAATATAGAATATGCGACGAGATCATGCACCCAGATATACTGGTCCTTGAGCTCCCATCCCTAATCCTAATCTGCTCGTATCTTGTGCCAGAGAACTCCAGATGGGAATCTTGGACGCATGTGGACCCTAAGACATGGCTGGGGGAGGCTATCGAATATTTGTGTCTTGCGATCCAAGGCATACATGATTATAGGCGACCTGAACGCGCGTATAGGCCTGCAACAAGCAGCGGGATCGCACTTAGTACGAGTGTCTCCAGATAATACCTGCATTGCTAGAGGGAATCGCCTACTGGAAATCATGGGGCAGAATTCTCTGCATGTCGTGAATGGGACACCAATCGACCGAACGCCGTTCCCACAGTGGACCTCCAGTCAGGCCAACGGAGGCCGCTCTGTCATTGACTACATCATCGTCTCGGAAGACGCGCTCCTGTCGTTGGAAGCCATGGAGATAACATGGGTTGGAGGAAGAGTGGATGACCATGCAGGGATACATGTGGAGATGAGATCTTCTCTCACTCTTGGGCTGATCGTCTCAATAACGCCGCTCACGCGTTCATAAACCGCGAACACGATCGCCTGCCCGGGTGCCACGCGCAGCACGCGGGGGTGATGCCCTTGTAGAATGACCGCACGCCCTCCATCTTCCACATATCTGCCGCGATCGCGAATATGCGCTGGAAGGAGGATTGGCCTGGAGTTGCTTTGGCTTTTTGTAGACCTGATATAATTGATTTGAGTAAGAGAGGCTAAGAAAGTGTAGTTAAAAAGGGACGTACGAGTTTTGATAGTGTCTATTGGTGCATTTGAGAACGGACCCATAGCTCCAGAGATAAGACCAATCATCATGTGTTGGTAGGATGGTAGCTCGACCAAGTCTGGCTGGTACTTATGCGCGAGCTTCTTGATTTCTTGGTACGCGGTGAAGTTGGCACCTAAGGTGGACACACAAGCCTTAAGAAAGGCGTTCTTCGGCTATTCACGAATGAAGACGTACCCTGATTCGTAGCTTGTCTCAGTGGCGTCAAAGAGACACCACGATACAATGTCGAGATTCCTTCCTCACGAATGATGGTGTACACAGCATGACCAGCATTACGGTACCGAGGCGCTTCAAGAGGATCGGCCAATGAATGTTGTTGAGCTTGCAGAGGAATCTTCACCACTTCCATGGGCGTCACGATGGCAACAGCTTCCGTCACTCCAGCCCCAAGACCGGCTATACGCAAGTAATTAAAAGATGACATCAGCTCAACACCTTCGCGGCAAGAGAAAAGAATTACATACCAATGAAGATATTCCCAATGCTCGTCTTCCCTGTTTGCTTATCGGCAAGCCGACGATGGTACATCTCCTCTCAACTTTTTAATAACCCTTGCAGTATGTTTTTCTCTGTCTATTATTTGGCAATACAATTAACACACGATAGACTTCGACGATGCCAGCAGGAACATCTGTGTCTATATCCTCCCCAAGTGGGATGATCAATCTTGACAAGGTACGGGGAATTCAGGCTCCAAGAAATGCTGAGGAAACGACACGACCCAGACATCGAGGAATGGTATGCCATTGACTACGAAAGTCTTGCAAATTACCCGCCTTAACTCAAGCATAGGTTTGGACGTCTTCGGCTGAAGGGCCCATGGGCTCATCCGATGCAGCGAGGTTGCACTGGTGGAACGCGCGCACCTGGTCAAGGGCATGCACCGACGACAGTGTGCAGAACTCCACGGTTGTGGAAGACCACAAAGTCATCTTCGCGCCAGTCGTGTGGATACACCAGCTGCTCCAAAATTCAGCTTCGAACAAAAAAGCGCAGACAATATGCGAACTTACAGAAGGAGCGATCGCAGGTCATTGCTACGACTCCTGGAACAGGTGCAGATCAAGTGTCTGCGACGAATACTGGGTTTGGGTCCGAGGTCGATAACGGCAGTTCTTTATTCTGAAACAGGAGTACTTCCCATTAAATATAGGCGGTTAATCCTAGTACTACGTTACGACATCCCTCCCCGGAGAGCGATAGTTAGGATGGTTGAGAGACCTAGTCCGGGCACTGGATCTACTTCCCTGCCCGGCGCAAGTAACAGCAAGAGAACTGTGGGAATCGGAGGGCACTGCGAAGGTGATCAACGCATCTACGCCCGCTCCTCCCGATCCGATCCCGATCCTCCCGCTCCAGCATCCGCAACCGCAACAGCATCCGCATCAGTGTCCGTATACACACTAATCACATTCTCTGCCTACACATATACACATTTCTTAATCAGATAAAATCAAACTCCCACAACGAAAGAGAAGTGACGTACCATCTTCATCTTCATCCCCACCTTCCCCTTCATCCGTCGAATTCGAATGCGAAACGGGAAACACCAGAAACAGAGCTCAAAGCAGGCGATGGCGCTCTCTCCCCTGCACCTCCTTGTTCGGAACCCTCACCCGAACCCTCAACGACCCAACTACGACTCACAGACCCGTTGTCCGATACAAACGACGACGATATCTCCTGCGTGTCGTGCGAGATGGAAATAGACTCTGACTCTGTCCCTGAAAGCGAAAGGTACGGCGAGTGCAAAGAAACAGGCGAACGGGTACAACGACGCGGAATGCAACGACGCGGCGCGCGGCACGAACACGGGTGCGGGCGGCGAGAGTGTGAACGGTGCGGGCGCTGGTGTGGGTGATGGTGAGCAGGTGCGTGAAGCGTTTGATGAGGCTGGGGCTGAGCCTGAGCCTGTTGTGGAGGCGTTTGACGAGGCTGGGGCGGAGGTGGAGTGGAAGGGTACGGTGCAAGTGGGTACACACTCCTCTTATTCGCCGGTGCTTGTGCTGGTGTATTCCCATTCCCAATCCCCAACACCTGCTGCTCCCTATTCCCTTTACCCACCCGCGACCGTGCCTGCAACTCCCGCTTCACCGCATCCACATCCATCGCGCGCAGCACCTGCTCCGAGAGCGTCGGGAGCAGCGCGAGGAGGATGTTGCGATGTCTTCGTGTGTTTGGGTGAATTGAGTGCGGAGGCTTGTAGGTTGTAGTAAGTTAAATAAGTGTAGGGGAAGGGAGGGAAAAGAGGAAAAGGGGTGTTAGTTGTGTTTAGAAAATTAGAGATAAGAATGGGAATAGAATAGGATAAAAAAGAATGGGATACAATAAAAGCAAAGAAAATAAAAGTAAAAGCAAAAGCCCATCCGACGGTTCTTCTATCCATCCTGCTATCCGTCCTGAACCATCTATCCACCCGTATCAATCAACCCGTACATGCATGCATCGGCCAAAACGATCTATGCGAAGATGAAGACGAAGGCGAAGGATACACCCTCGAACAAACAACAACATGAACAAGAACCAGAACCGTGCTCGTTCAAAGTACCTCTGCAAGATGGATGGAATAGAGAACCTCCGAAACTGGAATCTGTCCATTCCACCGAAATCTATCCAAATAAACCCACAAAAAAAACAATCCAAAAAACATACTCTCTAAAAACCACACTCCAAAAACAAAAAACCCCAAAAACCAGAAAAGAAAGAAAGAAAGAAATAAAAAAATAAAATAAAAAAACACTCACACATCCCTCGCCTGTTCCTCGGCGTCCATCTTCTGCCTCACCTCATCAAGCCGCACGCGCATGAACCCGCGCGCGTCCTATAGGCCGCCGATGATGGTGGTCGTTTTGAGTGCATTATTCAACTTTGCCAGATGTTGCTGACGTTGCGAGCTAACATTCTCCACCTCCATTTCATCCTCTTCGATAATACCGCCGGCCACACGACCATGAGCGTCCTCGCCTTCCGGGTGAT
This sequence comes from Psilocybe cubensis, assembly GCF_017499595.1. Lineage (NCBI taxonomy): Eukaryota > Fungi > Basidiomycota > Agaricomycetes > Agaricales > Agrocybaceae > Psilocybe > Psilocybe cubensis. The sequence continues at coordinate 3,892,096 of NC_063002.1, read as the reverse complement.
CAATAGTCCTCTTTCTCTCTGTCTGTCGAGATGACCCCATCCCTATCAAGCGCGTCAGTGGACAACGCAGTCGACGCTAGATTCGTCATGGACGGCGCGGCAGACCACCCATTCACATCCCCTCCAATACTCCCACTAACACTCCAACTAAGCGTCATCGCACCAAACGAGCCAAACGGATCCGGGCCCTACTTGGCAGGAGCCATCACAAGCGGTGTATTCCCCCCTTTCTTCCCGATCCCAATGCCCATACTCATCCCCATCCCCTTGCCACCCCCAGGCGACGCCAGCCGCGAAAGCGTGTTCAAAAACGTCGACTTTCGTTTCTTCTCCTTCCCCTTCTTCTGCTGCGCGAGGGGCAGACCGGCGGGGTCGATGGGCAGCGATGGGATTTTGAGGCCCGGGTGCGTACTGCGCAGTTTCACGTCGAGTTCGATGAGCTCCGCGGCGGTGCGTATGAGCGTGAGGTTGTGTGTGGGTGCTGGTGTGTGCAGTGTTGTGTTTGTTATCACAGGTGATGGTGGTCGGTGCATGGGAGTAGGTGCGCGGCGGCCGTGGTGGTGGTGGTAGAGATAGAAAGATCGGCGCGGGTGGTGGTGGTGGTGGTGGTGGTGGTGGTGGTGGTGGTGGTGGTGGTGGTGGTGAGAGTCGACGAGCGGGGGTTGGATTCGACGATGTCGGCAGCGTGGATAGCGACGCGGACGATGCAGCGGATGAAGACGACGACGATGACGTCGGTGTGGGCGGGACGAAGTGAATGGTTAAAGTAGACGCAGACATCATACAGTGGGGAAAACCAAAAGCGCCACGATGAGATGATGAGATGATGGGAGTGTACAGGTTCGTGTCTAGTGCTTTCATTTCGTCTTGATTTCGTGTTTGGGTTTGGGTTTATAAGTCGGAATTCGAGTTTGTCTGGTGGGTGTTGTGTAAGATATGCTATGCTATGGTGTGATATGTGGTGTGTAACAGTGTAAGATGTTCAGAGCGTACTGCAAGTCGGTGTGAGGTAAGATGAGCTGAGGCGCTAGTGTCAGCGTCGGTGTAGGCGTAGGGTGTAACCGTAGAACACAAACTGGGTTGGCAAACCAAAAGCCAATGTGAAGGTCGATAGTCGATAAACGGTGTTGGTGTAGGTGTAAGTGGGCAGTGGGTATACCACGCCATTCTCCCCGCTTCAGATCGAAAGGCAAAGTCAAACAAAGAGTCAACAGTCGAATCGAAAACCCGCAAAAAGGGGTTGGTGGTGGTGGTAGCACCCCACTGCACAACTTTGCCTGGTCTTCCTCGTCGTCTTCGTCGTCTTTTTCTTCTTCGAAATGAGGCCGTCGGAGAGGATGTGGACGTCGATGTCTACGCCCGTTTCCATGCCCATGTCCCTCATTGTCGACTTCATCGTCTTCATGGAAATCGTCCTCATCATCCTCTGTATCGTCCGATTCGCTGGGACTTACTAACCCAGGCTCGTCCCCGTCCTGCGCCACTGTAACATGTTGGTTGAATTTTTTCTTCCTCGCTTGCTCTAATTCAAATTGTACATCCTCCTGGTCCGTTTCTCCCTGGTTTTCATTGCGTACCGTATGATGTGGGTTGAAGCTTTTGGCATTCATCTTTTTCTTCCTATCCCTAAGAGCGGCTATTTGGGCGTCTGCTCGCCATCTGTTGGGGTCCACGGCGATGTTTGTGTCCAGATTCTGACGCATTGCCTCCATACGTAGAGCCTCGATCTGACGCTCATTGAAAGCGGCGCGTTCCCTCCACGCTCAAGGTTCAGGCTGGCAGGGTCGAGCGGCGCAAAATGGCGGACGAGCCTGGGTTGATGTTGCAGTTGTGGTTGCGGTGGAGGCGCGTGAACGGGGGGCAGATCGGGGAGCTCTTCCTCTTCGAATACGCCCAGGCGAGCATTCTGCGACATCCATTCACGGAGGAGGAAGACGGCAACGAAGATGAGTACAATGAGCGATGCGATGATCAGGCCGGTGAATATGTCTGCCGAGGGCGCTAACCATGCCGGATGTGAAGAAACCTTGGAGAAAAAATGCTGTTGGATGGCGGCCCAGGGGCTTCGTAGCGAATTCTATCGATAGAGGAAGCTATCAGAAGTGGATATTAGATTGAGATCCCGGATGAGTACGTACGCGGATTCTCCCATGGAAAAGACGTCCACACTGTTATGCATGGCAATATTCCTAGCCAGATTGTAGCAACAGCTATAATACGAACAACAGGGAGAAAAATAATTGTTGTAAAAGCCGCCGAATTACCCGTCTAACGTCACTGTCCGCAGTCCCTAAGCCTAAGTCGTAAGTAAGAGGGAAAGGATACAAAAAATACCCTCGAAAAATCTCGCATGCCCGAGGCATGGTGTTCATGGTATCATCTGGAATACAACTTCCAGATCGCAGTTTGATGTAAGCCAATTGGACAGGAATGCTGCTTAAGCCGTCCGTTCGAGTAGTATTTGGCCAGATCACTGAGGAGACCATACGCCAACCTCACTAGAGAATCAGAGCGTTCCTCGTCGAAGGCAGCGGTGAACAAGCTCCAACTTAAGTAGTCGAGCACGCCAAAGATGTCGCTGAGCGTCCTAGTGAACTGCGTCGTGATGGGCACGACTTTTGCCTGGCGAGGTGACGCACATGGACGACAATGCTCTCGTCTTTTCTGTGCCGCTCCGCCGCGAAACGGAGGTGAAACAGTTGTAGAAGTAGCCTAAGTGAAGTGGCAGCCAACCAGAGATGTCAGTAGGAATCGTTAGTGTTCGGGATAGGAGATGGGCTATACTATGTAAGTTACTACAGAAAATTAGGTAGACAGAACGAAACATACCTGTGTAGAACAAGAGGAAGGAAATGGTGAAACGAACGACTTGAGTGAGAATCGTGTGCGTCTAATCGCATGGTTAGCAAACGGCGGGTACACTGGAGTTGCGACTTACCAGACATGCTTCGAAACTTTTGCGATGTCTTGTTCGCTGACCTGTATCTGCGCTGAATGACTGACCCAATATACAACACTGTGCAGAAAATTGTGTTACTTACGGCGAGCGTAGAGATCTCATACGTGCTTAACATCTGTGTTGGCACTTCGATTACACCTCACGCACAATATCATTCGGTCCCCATTTCGCTCCCTGTAGTAGTATTTGTATTATTTACATGGTACACTACGCTAGACTGCCTACATGGATAGCAGCGCTACTCGGTCTATATGTGCTACTTCACCCGCTAGATGAGCATGGTTGGAACAGAAGAAGAAGAAAGCGTGAGAATATGGCCAGCACGCCAACAAGTACCGCAGAAGTTCGATGCCGCTCATGCCGTCGCCAAATTGGTGATGCGCGTGATTGGTGGCACGGCATCAGCGGCATCAAACTTCTGTCCTGTATCATGGCGATTTTGTGACGGTGTGACGCCTTTCCACCTCTCTCTCAACACTCACTCCTATGAAGCACGTCGTACGTAGAGATGGTTCGCATACGAGCTTACTGTAGTAGTAGCACTTTAGTGTAGACTCTAATACCATAAACTTAGCTAGCTGCGTACTCTAGTAATACAATTTTAGTTCAAGTGACATAGACCCGGCTTGGAAGGGCAGAGGAAATAGTCGGGTGAGCGACACAGAACGAGGAGGAACTACAATTCATTTGGATAGTGAATTACGCAGAAACATAGGTGCGAATAGTATTTGTATTTACTATCAGGCACAAAACACAAGCCAAAAACACATTCTACAGCACACCCGCCGCCTCTTCGCCTGCCAGACCCGTATTCGAGCGTCACAAACATAGGTGAGGAATCATCTTTGCTATCAGTGCAGGAAACATATTCTACAGCACATGTGCCGCCTCATTGCTTTACAGACCTCACTTATTCAACGACGCACCCACCTACATTCAAGAATTGAACGTTGAATGCTGCCATAACTTTATGTTTTGTACGACGCTGCCTACTGTAAGCACCCGGTCTGCGAGGTACCCTCTTTGCAGGTTGCCGTTTTAATTTGGATTTCACGATATCGGGACTTGGAATATACAGGATTTGCACATGGCTCCCGTCGAGTCTCCTGCTTATGCAACTATAGATTGGCTCCGTCTTTTTTCTATCAGGTATTCGAGCGGCACCAGTCTCAATTGTTTTACACGTACTGTAAGCCAAATTTACTCTCTCGAACACGCGAGATGTTCCCGTCTAATAATTCTCTTCAATCTATGAAGTATGTCGCTTCATCAATATCTGCAATTGATATACTAAATTTATTAACCCAAGCTCTACTTGATATAATAATCTTCGGTGACTTTCCAACCCCAATTTGTCCTGCCAGTGGGTGGTTTAAAATCTCGTTCAACAGTCTAACACGGCCATTGCCCAGCGCACAACCCCATACCTTGTTGTCTGCCCACTAGTCGGAGTCGGACCCGCGGAGCTTGTTGGGAGAGCGCGAAGCACCCCTCATTCTGCGCCTGAAATTCCTTCGAGATCGCTTAGTTTTGCGCCCCAGCCGCCATTGAACGCGCCTTGAGTGTTTGCTGTTCGCCGGCCAAGGATCCAAGTCCTCGTCTTGCTCGTCTTGTTCACTATTTTTTCCGTCTTCATCGTCGTTTTCGCGTCTACCATGGGTGTCACAAAATACAGCCCGCATCATTGAAATCTGTCATCGCAAAGTTTTGTCATGATTTAATAAAATGATGTTCTAAAATACTTACTAGTTCTTTCAACTTTGCTTCGATCATTTGCTTCTGATTCTGATAGTCATTGTCATCACTGTGGTTATCGACCTGTAGGAATGATTAGTACGGATCAGCCACGAAACGATGACGATATGCTTCAGAATTACATCGTGGCCTTCCCTCGTCACGGGCATCATGAAGTTTCTTACAGCAGGAAATATCGTACTGAGTACATATTAACCTATTGACCTTTTAAATGTTTTCTGAACAAAGATCCATCTTATCTTGTTTCTCTTTGTCGAAGAGTTATGGGAAAGGGGATAAAGATGGCATTGTCGCAGGAGCGCTTTGACATAGCAAACAATTCCAATGTCGCTCATGCAGCCACGTAATCACGCCCTTTGGCGCCGTCATAATGACGATAAACGTTGTTATGGCGGTATGACCGACAGTGGATATTAAAACTATATATTATCCCATTGATCATTGATGATCTCCGCCAGTTGAAATCATGAAATCACCTTCCCAAAATCTCGCATTCCGGGGTAAGTGTGGGTATGTAGAAATACATGACCTTCTCTAGCTTCTATATATCTCATTGGTAGGTCATTTTCTATGTTCAGATGGGTGTTGAGCGAATAAAGCGCTCATTTAGTTAATACCTTTGTCAAGATTGGTCAGGATATTTTGTCGCGGAGATTGCCTTTGTTCTTGCTTCTTATAAAGCGTCGTGAATCCTTGATTGCATACACCTCCATCGCAACTTACAGACTGCCCCAAACCCAGTTGTGGCACCTCTCATAGCAAAAATGTTCAATAAAGCGCCACTTCCACTCATCACTCCGAGAATCGAATTTCGACTTTCTCAGCTCTCACCCCTATGTGTTCCGCGAAACCCTCCGGAAGAAATCAAGTTCATCCGACGCTCGCGGTTTCTTTCGCAACAGGGAGAACACTTGGAGGTGGATCACTCATTAATATTTTGGCCATACCTCGCTGTAAGTGTTTTTCTTGATTGTCCTTACAAGTATCGTGACGAACATTCTCGTAGGTCAAGGATGCGTTAAAGAATGTGCTCTTTTCGTTCAAAGAAAAGGGAAATGCGAGTCCGTCGGCTGGAAAATCTGGGGGAACTCCTAAGTGTACGCGGGGTCATATGCCTGGATATTTTGAAGTCGATTATTTGGATGGGATGCTGGAAGATTCAATACGGTATGAAAGCGGGGACTTATCTACCAGACTTCATTTTCTATTTTAAACTCATTTTCGGTGGATGGATCAATAACGTATCATGAATGGAAACACTATTTTCTCTCCGCTGATAGCAAATACAGTTCTGACCTACGCTTCCGTATAATACTAGCACATGAATTGTGTCCATCATTTAACCAATTTACATACGATACAACGCGCCGCATTTGAGGGACAGGATGAAAGGCGTCACACCGTCACAAAATCGCCATGATACAGGACAGAAGTTTGATGCCGCTGATGCCGTGCCACCAATCACGCGCATCACCAATTTGGCGACGGCATGAGCGGCATCGAACTTCTGCGGTACTTGTTGGCGTGCTGGCCATATTCTCACGCTTTCTTCTTCTTCTGTTCCAACCATGCTCATCTAGCGGGTGAAGTAGCACATATAGACCGAGTAGCGCTGCTATCCATGTAGGCAGTCTAGCGTAGTGTACCATGTAAATAATACAAATACTACTACAGGGAGCGAAATGGGGACCGAATGATATTGTGCGTGAGGTGTAATCGAAGTGCCAACACAGATGTTAAGCACGTATGAGATCTCTACGCTCGCCGTAAGTAACACAATTTTCTGCACAGTGTTGTATATTGGGTCAGTCATTCAGCGCAGATACAGGTCAGCGAACAAGACATCGCAAAAGTTTCGAAGCATGTCTGGTAAGTCGCAACTCCAGTGTACCCGCCGTTTGCTAACCATGCGATTAGACGCACACGATTCTCACTCAAGTCGTTCGTTTCACCATTTCCTTCCTCTTGTTCTACACAGGTATGTTTCGTTCTGTCTACCTAATTTTCTGTAGTAACTTACATAGTATAGCCCATCTCCTATCCCGAACACCAACGATCCGCACTATGCGCTATTAAGCAAACAAGATCCCGGACTTGTCATCGTTCGGATACCGGTGTTCCTTCCAACTCAACTCCACAACCCCTTTCGCACGGATAGGGCCCTCTGGATGGGAATAGGTTATCAGAATTGCATTGCATGATGTGTAGAGCGCGTATACGCAGACGTATGACTGGGTAAGTCTGTTTACGTCGCATGTCCCATGGCATTCGCTGATATACCTGACAGACCCTGATTCCCATATCCTCCATGCACATTGCGCAGGTGGATGACATTCGCATCCTTCTCTCTGTGCAGAACGAGCATCGCTGAGAGTGCACGATAAAATACCAATCAAGTAAGTAGCAGGTTCACTTACCTTGACGCTTCCACTGATTTGCCACATCCAAACTTTGGCTAGCAAGTCGTCGAACCTGGATGGCCAGCGAGGGGTCCATCGTCGCCCGACACGAACGCATGTACTTCAGTCGTGGAGACGTGTAGGCTCGAGCGGGAAACTGGGGCAACATTAATGTACGTGGCTGAACGAAGACGGCTGCGCACAGTACTCACTCCTCACACAGAGTTGCTTCCATCGGTTGCATCAACGTTTTAGGGCAAACCATGACATATACAGAAGGTCATCATTTCGCGAGAGTACGTTTTTCGTCTTCTGTCTCTCTTTCTTAAGCACCAGGTTTTGATCTACAACTTCTCCTTAGCACGCTATACTTACGCCCGAGATACTAGCCATCATCCGCAAGGGCGGGCCCTCCGCAGAATGGACATCTGGAGGGTGAAGTACCACATACAGACCGAAAAAGCGCAGCAATAGTCTACCGTAGCGTACAACGTAAACAACAGTACTACGGGGGACTTTTCTGCTATGAAATGACGACCGAATGCTATCGTGCAAGTGTGACCAAAGATAACACGAAGTCTACTAACGCAGACAGTCTTTGTGCACCGCTGGTCTGTGGATTCGTTGTCGGTGCTTTCATGCAGGCTAATGCTTTACAAAAAACAGGTTTTTCGGGATTTTGAATGGCCTGGTTTGATTCACTGATTGAATGAAACTAGGGGTTGTTAGTGTCGTCAAACTTCATATTGGCATCCGGCCTCACCTTTTGGTCGCAAAATCAGCTAAAATTCTGTCGCGCCCCCCGAGGTTTACCAATTCTTGGTGTTTTCCTTTCTTAAAGACGACAATATCACCCTTCCAATTGCGCACTCTCCATCTCCAAATGCTTCTGTTAGGGGGGAGCCTGCAATGGTTCTTGACAAAGACATGAAACTGCGCAATCTTCCCTCTATTCGAAATTGAAACAATAGCATCGTGGATGTATGGCTGCAGGCGTTTCCCTCCCATGACCAGGTCGAGACGGGGGCTTCTGCCGCTTGTGTTCTGAAGGGTGTGTATCGCTTTGTTCACGGGTCTTTCTGCGTGCGCGCCATAGTAGCGCGCTCTTAATGATAGCGAGGTGTCCTGGAATCCTTAAGAAGAACGTCAAGTATCCTCGCGAAATTGCTCACCCTAGTCCGTGGGATATATTTAGCAAGTGCAGAAACCATAGTTTGGCGGGACTGAATGACGGTAGAGGGTGAATGTGGGTGTATAGGGTTGAAAGAGAGGTTGAAGGTACAGGACCAGTGAGTTTTAACATAATCATTCACGACGCCTTTGATACAAAGAAGTTGTTTGGCCCTGGTTTCCATCAAAAGCACTCGAATGGGCATGCGCTCGCTTCCTTCAATCCGCGCCGGTTCGGCGCGGCGCATTTAACAAAGGAAGATACGGTGTGTTCACTTGCTCGTCCTTTGACAAAGAACCTGGCATGGCTTATACTTGATCGTCAGTATTTCCATCTTGTAAGAGCGCCACTCCCAATCATCACACCAGATCCAAGCATGGACGACGCTTCGATGGAAAATCTCTCTCTGCCGGGAGCCTTCAACAGCTCCCCTACAGAGCAAATGGATATCACCTCCAGCGACGACGTCACCCGCAATCATCCAGGACCGTCCCAGACTCCCCAATCCCCTACAGAGCAAATGGATATCACCTCCAGCGACGACGACGCCCGCAATCATCCAGGACCGTCCCAGACTCCCCAATTACAGTCCCAGATTCTCAAACCACAAGAATCGGGCAAGCGAAAAAGGAGTGATCATGAAGAGATATCGTCGAGAAAGTTAATTGCAGTCGAGCCTGAGTATCTTCAAGAACTCGAGTTCGCGGTAACTCACTTCAATTGCCGTCTCAAATTTTAACTCAACATACCGTTGTATTCAAGGTTGATGAGTTGACTAAGAAGCTCAAATCGAAGGATAAAGAAATAAAGCGCCTTCAGAGCATAGAGCCGAGCGTCAACGATTTGAAAGATGCTGAAATTCGACACCTTTGCGTTGTAGAGCAAAAGGTTGAGACTTTGATTATTGGAAAGATATATGTACTAATAGTAATGTATCATCCAGATATCCAAAGAGAAATCGGCGTCTGATGGGGCATATAAGACCTTACAATCCCAATTCGAAGACTATAAACGAGTACGTTTCCCAGGCTTCATGTTATCGTACCTGCGTTTAAGCATCGAACAGGACGTGGATCGCCAACATAAAGAAGCATCCCGTGCTAAAGAGCACGAAATGTCTGAGGTATGTAGTCTACCAAAAATCAGAAGCATCAGCCTCTCATTGCTAGCTGTTTTCAAGCTGGAAGCAAAGTTCAAACAACAAATCGAAGAACTCCAAATTCATCATGACCGTACGGTGGAGGAATTAAACAAAAAGGTTGAATCCCAGTCTCTTCAGATTTCATCTCTGGTGGAAGACAGTCTTGAAGAATCAGAAACTGCGAAAATATTGCTAAATGAACCCGATGGAGAGGGGTCCAATATCTTGGAAGAGGACACGTCCCATATCAAGGAGCTCGAGGATTCAAATATGGCGTTTACGGAGCGAATAACTGCTTATGAGGCTCAGATAGCGAAGCTCAATGCTGATTTGGAGGAGCAGAAGGCGGAGTCGTCAAAGCTAACGCGTGCTGTTCAGGAGCTTGAGGGACAGTCTGTCGATGGTATCAGCAAGCAGGAGCGTATCACGGAACTTGAAGCTCTTGTGAGGGCGAAGACGACCGAACTTGAAGAGTTGAAGCACTCTACCTCTCACGCCCAAGACCTTGAAAATCGCATCAACGAACTACAGGCTCGTCTTGGGGAGTTCGAAAGAGAACGGGAGGGACAGTCTATTGATGGTATCAGCAAGCAGGAGCGTATCACGGAACTTGAAGCTCTTGTGAGGGCGAAGACGACCGAACTTGAAGAGTTGAAGCACTCTACCTCTCACGCCCAAGACCTTGAAAATCGCATCAACGAACTACAGGGTTCTCTCCAGGAGTCTGACAGCGAAAGGGAGAAATTGATTCAAGCACAACAAGTATCAAGCCATCGCGAGAATGTTTTAGCTTCAGAACTCCAAACTGTGCGCGAAAAGCGCAGTGAGCAAATTAAAACGCTTACTGCCCAAGTGCGACTCCTCGAAAACGAATTGTCCGGAAATCAAACTGCACTTAAAGATCAAGGTCAGGAGCTGGAGAGACTGCGCGCGGCGTCTACCCAGCGTAGGACCGCTGACGAGGCTGAGATAGCGAAGCTCAATGCTGATTTGAAGGCGCTCAAGGATTCGCAACAGTCATCCGCTGATCGTGGTGCCTTGGACGCCGACCACATTCAAAAGCTTGAAGCTCAGTTGACGGCACAGACAAATAGGGTTCAACAGCTCGAGATAATGAACGCAGCCTCTATCGAGAATGCGTCTGCTTACGAGACTCGTGTAAAACAACTTGAGTCTGATTTGGAGGCGCAGAAGGCGGAGTCGTCAAAGCTGACGCGTGCTGTTCAGGAGCTTGAGGGACAGTCTGTCGATGGTATCAGCAAGCAGGAGCGTATCACGGAACTTGAAGCTCTTGTGAGGGCGAAGACGACCGAACTTGAAGAGTTGAAGCACTCTACCTCTCACGCCCAAGACCTTGAAAATCGCATCAACGAACTACAGGGTTGTCTCCAGGAGTCTGACAGCGAAAGGGAGAAATTGATTCAAGCACAACAAGTATCAAGCCATCGCGAGAATGTTTTGGCTTCAGAACTCCAAACTATGCGCGAAAAGCGCAGTGAGCAAATTAAAACGCTTACTGCCCAAGTGCGACTCCTCGAAAACGAATTGTCCGGAAATCAAACTGCACTTAAAGATCAAGGTCAGGAGCTGGAGAGACTGCGCGCGGCGTCTACCCAGCGTAGGACCGCTGACGAGGCTGAGATAGCGAAGCTCAATGCTGATTTGAAGGATCAGAAGGCGGAGTCGTCAAGGCTAACGCGTGCTGTTCAGGAGCTTGAGGGACAGTTAACTGATGGTATCGACAGAGAGAACCGTATCGTTCAACTCAACAACGATCTAGACGCGAAGACTGCAGAACTGAAGAAGTCCAGGGAGGAGTCAACCTCTCATGCCCAGCAACTTGAAAATCGCATTGGTGACTTACAGGCTCGTCTCCAGGAGTCTGACAGCAAAAGGGAGAAATTGATTCAAGCACAACAATTATCAAGCCATCGCGAGAATGTTTTCGCTTCAGAACTCCAAACTGTGCGTGAAAAGCGCAGTGAGCAAATTAAAACGCTTAACGCACGAGTTCGAGACCTCGAAAAGGAGTTGGAACAAGCCGCGACCAACTCTCGCGATTCACTTAGTAAAGAACGGGAGCGATACCAACAGATGTCCGTTGAGTTTCAAAAACAACAAGCAGCGCTATCTCAAACAACTGAAGATCTCAGTACTGTCAAGGCCGCTCTTGAAAAAGAATTTGAGGACCATGGTAATACCAAGTCACTGTTGGAGCTTTTACAAAGCGACCTTGTGGACTCTCAAAAAGCCATCTCAATTCTTAACAGTCAATTAGAGGCCACCATGGCTGACCACATCGAATTTGGAGAGGAAGCGCAAGATTCGGACTCGGTAATTACTTCTAATTGTATCTTTTGATGTATATCTAATGAAAACTCCATAGGCGATGGACCCGGATGCACCAGAAAGTACTCCGTCGGCGACTGGAAAATCTCAAAAAGCGGCGGGCAAACGTCGTCAAATGTCGATGATGCCGGATACCACCCTATATACGCTTGTAAGACAATTAGCGGTGTTGTAGCTTGGCCACATGTCGCTAACAATGTCCTGCAGATGAATGATATGCCCAAAGAATGGCCACAGCGTTCGCCCTTTTCAAGGTTATCAAAAAAACTACCAGGAAAGTGTTTCCAGCCAACACCGGATATCGTAGGCAGCACACCTGTCTATACGTTTGTAAGATACCGACTACCGCCACTTTATTTGGTATAACTGAAGTCAAATATCCTTTAGATGAACCATAGGAACGGCGACCTGCAGGTAAATATGGAGCCAGAAAATTCAGCAGAACGACCCACCTTTTCAAATTTTTTTAACCAAACGGAATTTACTCCCACTCTCTCTACCTCTGCGAACCGTTCTTCGCCCGTCCGAGACGGTGACCTGGCCTCTTCTTCCAATCCAGGGCCATCAATACCCAACAGATTTTCAAAGCCGGGTCACTATCGAAGAGGTAGAGCTACACATCAATCTCCACCTCCACCTTCCAGTGCTATACCCAGATCTGGTCGAGACGATGTGCGAGGAGTCGAGGCTTCGACAGCCTTCCATGCAGATACTCCGGCAACGGTCGCTGACCCCTCTGTGGTTCCACCTCACTCTGTATTCTCTTCGACGCCTCCTGTCACTCCTGTTCCTCCTGTTGCCTCAGTATCTGCTGCTGAACGTGCTTTTCAAGAAAGAATATTGAATACGCTAAGCACTCTGTCGAGTGATGTGAGAGGCGTCGTTTTGGACGTGCAAGAACTTCGGTCTAATGCAAATACACAACCTGCAACCCCTCGTAGGAGGATTCCAAACAGGAAACCTTACTCTCCTTACAAGCAAGCTGGTCCTGTTCGTCCCCGCTCAGTGGACAGAGTTCTTATTCTAGTAGTATTCTTTTCGCCTCCACATCATCCATTGACTGAATATGATTTTTTAGAATGCCAGCCGGCAGTTACAACAATATCTCCTCGGAATATCCGAAGATGACGACATCTTCATAATGGATTCCATTCACATTGCATCACCAGCCGAAGTAGATAAGTTCGAGAATTCGCTACGAGACCCCCCACCATTGGAACCTCTTCAACTTCACTTCGACCAAGTGAAAGTGAAATGGAACGCTTATCTTGCGGACCTCTTTGCTGAACAGTTCTTGCGATTACACAGCAATCTTAATGCTACTGCCGATCAAATCAAGGAACACTTCATGGCAAGAGTGCAAATGTTTCGTGAGAAATTGATTTCCATCGTTCCAAGGCCAGGAGAAACCAGCGAACAATGTTTCGATCGCGTAAGGGAGGAACGTCTAAATGCCAATCGCAGGAAGCGGCGCCGCACTAGGCAACGTAATGTATGTCAATATCTGTTTCCTTACACTTACACAATTTCTTTGCTAATGTCGGAGAAGTTGTATGTGGACCGTTATAGTAACTGCATAGATGCCGGTCGTCATGATATTGCAGATGTCGTCTTGACACTTGGCGAAGATGGAATGAGCGAAGACGAAACAGACGGAGAAGATTCCACAGTCGTCCTTTTGACGCAATGGCGCAACCCAAAGCTCCTGACTCCATTAAAGATCGCTGATAGCCTGCGACCGGCTACAAGCGTCAATGGAACCAGACGACCAGGTAGCCGACCCCTTAAACGCAGAAGACTACAATCCGCACGGGAAGGTTATCAACCAGCTCCAGATCAGCGTCCAGAAAATTATTACTATTCTTCTTGGCGGGCCTGCTTATCTCGTTATGATATAGCGCTCTTGAAAATGAAAGATGCAAAACCATTTTTCGGGGAGTAGGCGTAGAATCACTTTTTTAAATCAACTCGGATATTTCCTGTCACAAAGATTCTAGCTGTTAATCTCATGCTTCTATGTATGTACAAAGATATATTCACAATGCATCGCACGTTATTCAGTCCTTCGTCCAAAATGCGGTTAAACCAGAAAGATCTCCGCTTTCATAAGGACAGCCAGACAAACGGCTTCAACGGTTAATAATTGACTTTACGCTTATGTAGTCCGCGCGATACTCAGAAATATAATTGACCTGGAAAATGGGAATTACAGGGGGAAGATCATATTAACTAGCAAATGCGCAAACGACATCTATTTTTACATGCCAACTCTTAGGCTAGGATGGGCATTGCTCTCAACATCAAGGATCACAGTAGGTAAGCGTGCAGGCAGCATGCAAAGATCACTAAATAATAAATCAATAAGGGTTGCATCAGTTGTCTGCTCTGGGGTGTATCTTTTCTACGGAAATGGTGCTAGAACCAAATGGGATCGACCTGTAATAGGAAATGCACCGTTCTTGAGACAGATTGAAGGTCCTTCAAATATAACCAGGGCGTTGGTTATGGTAACGCATAGACTGAATAAAGAGGGGCTCACAATCTATAATCGCAGACTTGAATTCTGTCCTTGCCCGAAATTGGACTCGAAATAGCGTGCTAAGGAGAAGTTGTAGATCAAAACCTGGTGCTTAAGAAAGAGAGACAGAAGACGAAAAACGTACTCTCGCGAAATGATGACCTTCTGTATATGTCATGGTTTGCCCTAAAACGTTGATGCAACCGATGGAATGGAGAGGACACAGCAAAGGACGGGCGTTGCAACTCTGTGTGAGGAGTGAGTACTGTGCGCAGCCGTCTTCGTTCAGCCACGTACATTAATGTTGCCCCAGTTTCCCGCTCGAGCCTACACGTCTCCACGACTGAATGCGTTCGTGTCGGGCGACGATGGACCCCTCGCTGGCCATCCAGGTTCGACGACTTGCTAGCCAAAGTTTGGATGTGGCAAATCAGTGGAAGCGTCAAGGTAAGTGAACCTGCTACTTACTTGATTGGTATTTTATCGTGCACTCTCAGCGATGCTCGTTCTGCACAGAGAGAAGGATGCGAATGTCATCCACCTGCGCAATGTGCATGGAGGATATGGGAATCAGGGTCTGTCAGGTATATCAGCGAATGCCATGGGACATGCGACGTAAACAGACTTACCCAGTCATACGTCTGCGTATACGCGCTCTACACATCATGCAATGCAATTCTGATAACCTATTCCCATCCAGAGGGCCCTATCCGTGCGAAAGGGGTTGTGGAGTTGAGTTGGAAGGAACACCGGTATCCGAACGATGACAAGTCCGGGATCTTGTTTGCTTAATAGCGCATAGTGCGGATCATTGGTGTTCGGGATAGGAGATGGGCTATACTATGTAAGTTACTACAGAAAATTAGGTAGACAGAACGAAACATACCTGTGTAGAACAAGAGGAAGGAAATGGTGAAACGAACGACTTGAGTGAGAATCGTGTGCGTCTAATCGCATGGTTAGCAAACGGCGGGTACACTGGAGTTGCAACTTACCAGACATGCTTCGAAACTTTTGCGATGTCTTGTTCGCTGACCTGTATCTGCGCTGAATGACTGACCCAATATACAACACTGTGCAGAAAATTGTGTTACTTACGGCGAGCGTAGAGATCTCATACGTGCTTAACATCTGTGTTGGCACTTCGATTACACCTCACGCACAATATCATTCGGTCCCCATTTCGCTCCCTGTAGTAGTATTTGTATTATTTACATGGTACACTACGCTAGACTGCCTACATGGATAGCAGCGCTACTCGGTCTATATGTGCTACTTCACCCGCTAGATGAGCATGGTTGGAACAGAAGAAGAAGAAAGCGTGAGAATATGGCCAGCACGCCAACAAGTACCGCAGAAGTTCGATGCCGCTCATGCCGTCGCCAAATTGGTGATGCGCGTGATTGGTGGCACGGCATCAGCGGCATCAAACTTCTGTCCTGTATCATGGCGATTTTGTGACGGTGTGACGCCTTTCCACCTCTCTCTCAACACTCACTCCTATGAAGCACGTCGTACGTAGAGATGGTTCGCATACGAGCTTACTGTAGTAGTAGCACTTTAGTGTAGACTCTAATACCATAAACTTAGCTAGCTGCGTACTCTAGTAATACAATTTTAGTTCAAGTGACATAGACCCGGCTTGGAAGGGCAGAGGAAATAGTCGGGTGAGCGACACAGAACGAGGAGGAACTACAATTCATTTGGATAGTGAATTACGCAGAAACATAGGTGCGAATCGTATTTTTATTACTATCAGGCAGGAAACACAAGCCAAGAACACCTTCTACAGCACACCCGCCGCCTCTTCGCCTGCCAGACCCGTATTCGAGCGTCACAAACATAGGTGAGGAATCATCTTTGCTATCAGTGCAGGAAACATATTCTACAGCACATGTGCCGCCTCATTGCTTTACAGACCTCACTTATTCAACGACGCACCCACCTACATTCAAGAATTGAACGTTGAATGCTGCCATAACTTTATGTTTTGTACGACGCTGCCTACTGTAAGCACCCGGTCTGCGAGGTACCCTCTTTGCAGGTTGCCGTTTTAATTTGGATTTCACGATATCGGGACTTGGAATATACAGGATTTGCACATGGCTCCCGTCGAGTCTCCTGCTTATGCAACTATAGATTGGCTCCGTCTTTTTTCTATCAGGTATTCGAGCGGCACCAGTCTCAATTGTTTTACACGTACTATAAGCCAAATTTACTCTCTCGAACACGCGAGATGTTCCCGTCTAATAATTCTCTTCAATCTATGAAGTATGTCGCTTCATCAATATCTGCAATTGATATACTAAATTTATTAACCCAAGCTCTACTTGATATAATAATCTTCGGTGACTTTCCAACCCCAATTTGTCCTGCCAGTGGGTGGTTTAAAATCTCGTTCAACAATCTAACACGGCCATTGCCCAGCACCCACTTCACCCTCGAACTCGAATCGCCGTGAGGTATTGTTTTACACGTACTGTAAGCCGAATTTACTCTCCCGAACACGAGATGTTCAGTGACATATTATGTGTAGAGCTTCATCACCGCTCTGCATTGCTCACTAACTGTACGAGCTTATCCATGTTTATTATCGCAAAGGTTGTGGTAGACACCGCAACGTGGCCCGCAAATCTGTCGACTTCGACGACGAGGTGCCTAATTTGTATGTTTCACATATTCGTTATTGAGGACTTGGCCCTGTATTTTTACAACCGCGCTTCTTCTATTACAGTGTCATGGTGACCCTATCTACATGATTGGATCAATGAACCAGGATGTTCTCCTTAACTTATTTCTGCGGGTCCTTGGAAGTACGGCCTCGTCTGTTTTTACCGTTTTCCACGCAAATATATCTACCGTTGATACTCGAATTATTGGGCTCACAAAATGCTAAGGTCGCCGCTCACTACAAGATTATTTGAATGTGCTTATTTTCCTTCGGAAATACAAACACCTGAGACTCTTGTAGAGTAGCTGATTTCCCACTGTTTGTAAACTGTAGTACGTACTTTTGAATATGCAAGCAACGAAATACTTAGTTTCGCGGTAGCATAGACCTGGGTACGCCATACATAACTTGTGCCTTGGTTTTTGATGGAACTAACGGTGTGCCCCTTGGTTCTGCCCCTAAATTTTATTCTGGATGAGTTGTCTCAACGGTCATGTCAATAATTTATTATGTCCATTTTCTATGAATTTTTCATTCAGGACGAGCCGACTACTTCGTGTCGCTCCATCGTCTAGGTTCCCTACAATAGGTTTCACCATGCATTTTTAACAGGATACGAGCTTAAGTGTTCACATGAGCGCTTCCGCATTGATAAGTTTCAGCACGACGCTCAGCTCTCAATGTTTTGAACCCTCATCCACACCCGGGATGCCCGAGGAACATTAACACGTGATATGTTTCGGCATTTGCGGCATCGAACTTCTGCGCCATTTCTACAGCCCCCCACCCATTCCCACGCTCTTTTTCTTCTTCTCTCCACCATACCGTTTTGTCTCCTCGTTGCTCAGGGGCTGTCATTCCAGGTAAGATACGCCACGGATTCTGCATTGGCGTTGAACCGGAACGAGAATATGTACTATTACACGTAGTTCAGTGATAGATTTGGATAGTTGGAAAATGAAAATGAGATCACCATCGTAATGAAGATGAAAAAAACTTACTGAGCACACCAACGTCATATAGATTCCGATTCCTAAGTCAGAGTGGTAACTGATCATCTAATTAAATTTGTTCATTTCCATCGAACGACACAGTCCAAAGGATGAAGCGGGTAGGCTTGCTTGATTTCTGTTCAAAGCATCTTGATACTCATGATTTTTTCTCCCTAGGTTATGAGGAACGTCCGCCAATTTCTGGACACGGAGGCACAGGTAGCTGATGATGGAGAGCTTTCTGACGATGAGCAGCTTACGTCTGCAGAACGGGACCTTGAAGGCGAGCTGTTCAGAATGTTGCGATAGACTTGATTTGACTGTCTTTACAGATGCCTTCATTAACGACGGAGCGGAAGTGGACGGGGAAGATCACATAGGCTCTATGGCGTTCCATAGGCCAGAAGATGACAGCGAGGAGGATTCATTTAACCAACTACTGGCTCGCCTGGAGGCTCAAGCAAAGGGCCCTCGTCAACCACGTCCGGTTATACGTTTGGAGGAGGAAGATAGGATAACCATGCTCCAGGAGAAGATTGCGCGTCTTCCGCTTGAGAATGACTATCCTCTCTGGAGGGTTGGATGTCGGGTAAGTCTGAATACCTATCCCTTGATTATTTTTCTATCAACTTTTGCAGATCGGCTCTGAGGATGCAGCTGTCCTATCCCTTCTCCAGACCGCAAGGGAGATCCACCATATTCGTTCCGCATTTACTCGCGGCTCTATACGCGGAAGTATCTACGTTGAAGGTATCATGGATCCAGCCCTCGTGAATCTGCTCTTGTCCACGCCCGGAATCCTTCGTAACCACCTTGGAGTCAAGCGCGAAATAGTGGATCGGAACCATCAGCACGAACTTCTTACGATGAGGGATGTCAAGAAGGATTTTGAGGTTGGGACCTGGGTTTTGGTTAAGAAAGGCATATACAAAGGAGACGTTGGACTGATCTCAGCGACTTTTTCCTGGGGCGCTCAGGTTCTTCTCATTCCTCGGCTAAATTCGCAATCTGCAAAGTCACAAAAGAGAAAGTCATCGGTACTAGTACCCCCAGCAAAACTTTTCGACCCTGAAGAAGCCCGCAAACTCATTTCTACTCCCATTATTCGCAATGCGGATGGATCATACACGCTTGGACTTCTCAAGTTTGACCATGGACTGTTGGAAAAGGATTTCGACTATACCTCCATCGCAAATTCCGTCATGGATATTCCGTATTCCCACTTCTCCATGTTTAGGAGCACCAATCATCCCGACATAATGCGAGCGCGTATGCCACGTCCTCGGGAATGGTGCTTAGGACTGGAAGAGGAGGTTCTTTTTCGTACACCCGACGTTGCGAATCGGTCTGCAAAGTGGGAACCTGCAGTGCTGAAAAAGCTGGACACATACGACGTTGAAGCAGAACAATCAACAATCGAAGGTGAACGTGAAATCCGCTACAGTGTTAGGGGAACATGGCTAGACATTCTCAAGTCACCAAAAATCGGGCAATTCGTTCGAGTTGTGAGCGGCCCCTATTTCGATCACAGAGGTTGGGTCGTTGGAATCCATGGAGACCATGCACTAATAACGAAAAGTTCGGTGCATGGTCGCATTTCCATTGTGGAAACAAATGCTGAAACATCTTCGACGCCCACCAACGGAAAAGAACAATATCCCGTGCCGACAGGGAACGATGATCTGAGAAAAGGTTCGGCGGAGACAGATCTGGGGACGGCGGTAGAAGCGCAAATGATGCCAGGGGGTATAATGGTGCATTCGGATATCGCTCTAACTTTGGATGAATCAGCAGCAACGTTAGATGAAGAAGAAATGTCGATGCCGGGAGGGAGTTCGTGTGTCACAGGAGTAGGAAAACCAACAGCAGCTCAGGAGTCGTACAACCAGGGCGCTGTGGTCAGTACAACAGCAGCATCTAACCAGTTTAATTCTGGGGTAGGAGATGATAACAAGGTTGAGATTGTGGAAGTGAGTAAATTTGCAGCTTGACATATTCACCGGTTTTTCTCTTAACGTGGCTATACCTTTCAACAGCATTTTGCGGTACACGTCAATCTCTTGGACACTTCATTTACTGAGCCCCTACCTCTTGTCGATGTGACATTATTATCGGAGTCAGACCCAGTCCACACCAAGTTTTTAAGACACCCATGGACTGGTTTAGAGGTCATTATACAGAAGCATCTTCACCCACGCAAGGGTGAGACTGGACGAATCAAAGACGTCCTTCATCATACAGACAACGCCGGACTGCAGCTCGTTATTCAACTCACCCGTTTTAATCCCTTTGCACCGTTCCAAACAATCGTTGTGGACTATGACGATGTCGTCGAACTTTCGTAAGTGTGTTGTCATTGCATGTACCCTCTGTCTAACTTGTACGCAAGGACGTTCAATGAGCTCGTTCTTTTCCTTGATCCTGGGCCAAAATTTTTCCGTCCTATACCTAAGTCTTCCATGAAGCACGTCCGCGTTCTCCCTGGCGTACCGCAAACGATTGCGTCAGCGAGCGGCACACCGATGTACTCAGAACCCACTGCAACTCCAGCCTGGGATCCTTCCTCAAGGACACCCATCGGTACACCGCAATCTATCACTCCAGCTTGGGACCCCTCCTCAAGGACACCTGACCCAACTGCTCATTCGCCAACAAGTCTTGCGTTATCAGACGTCTCTACATCTGTTTCCTCCTCATCTGAAACAAACTGTCATACGACTTCCTCTTCTGTGTGCGAACATGTTCTCTTAAACCCCAAACTGGTGGACATCAGCCTGAATGTGGTAGTCAACGGCGGACAGTTCAGCAATAAAACATTAGTCGCCTCAACGGTTTGGGATGCAAACAACCTCGTACTCAGGTGCAAAAAGTACAGTTCATGGACTATGGTGGACCCCGCTTGGGTCACTCCGAAGTATGCAAATCGAATACATGACAATGGGCCTCTAGTGGTTATCAAGGGGGAACATTGCGGGAAATTCGTTCGTCGCATTCATCATGAAGGCACCTCGGATAATCCAACTGTCTTGGTCGCTGTAGTCACCCGATCTAAAGATCGTGTAGACGTTTTAACTGGCGAGCGATTTATACTCAGCACGGATTTCCTGTGTTCAGTTCCCGAGTCCAAGAAAGACAGAGACCTCAACTCCAATGTTATGACTCAGTTAAAAGACCAGTACAAGAAAAAGATACTGTGACCTGTTTTTGGTATTTCTCTACCATCACCTCGTCTTGTGAAGATAATATAAATTCTGGTATGAAACATGACATTCTTCATTTGCTATATACTTATATGATCACCTCGAACAGAAGCTGCAGCGTGCAGAGGGAGTAGGATTACTCTAAACACCCTCTGCATTAGCCTTATCCTTTACATTGGACAGAATCTGGCTGAGGGGATGGTAACGCGAGAGGGGTTGTTCATCTGGAACAAATGTGCGGCATACAAAGCAGCACCTCAGTGTGTCAAATAACTCGAGCTTTGTCCTGCAATCGTTGCAGCAAACATGACCACAAGCAAAGCTGTGATAATGTTCTGAGGTCACTTTGATCTGTAAACACAGTTCTCGAAAAGGCTTACACGCAAATTTGCTCCATAAATTCATAGCAAATTGTGCATTTTGCGAATCCAAGTACTGTCTCTTCCAGCTCCTTCAACCTGTCATTTTCCTATTTAAATTTGTCATTAACATTATCGATATCGGTCATATTGTAAATTTACCCTCTTCGTTTCAAGGTACAGGTTTTCCTGGGCCACCTTCTCCTTCAAGAGCTCAGTATACATCTTGCTCGCTTTGTCAATTTCCTATAATATAATTGTTTAAAAAGTGTGACGGTCTCGGATAAACGTCATAAGGTTATGTGAGGGAAGAAACCAAACTAACCCATTTAAACGTCTCTCCCTGCTCGGTTAGACCTCGCTCAAGGGCGGCAATGCGCTCCCTGTCGGCTTGAACTTCTCTAACCTGGAAAATGGATGCAGATGTAAGTCGCCTCCTTATGAATCATTTCATTATTCTTACGGTCGCTATTATATCATCACTTCTCAACCTTGCAGCATTTGAAGTGGACTTCAGCCTGTCATATTCATCCTGTTCATCGAAAGTAGTTGATTAGTGCTAAAGTCGACGGCGTATGATCGTGGCGTACTTGACTAATGATCACTTGGTCTATCCCAGCATCCACTCCGCTTTGTTGATTGGTTATGCCTCGATCATTCTGGACATTGGTGGATGCTGCATACGATCCATTGGCAATAGATCGGTTATGTTGAATGGCGGGAAACAATTCATTCCGGCCTGGGAGTATGGCTAATATAGCATTCACGTTGGCCACCTGTATAGGAGGACGTCTGGTCATAAGATTGTCTCTCCCAGCATCCACCGACACATTCGCAATCTCTGTCGATGGACCTTCGGTGGAAACCTCACGGTTCTCGGCAAAGGACGAGACCATTGGGGCCGTGTAGGCCCTTTGAATACTCCCCTGGTGAAAGTATGTACTGTCAGATTGAAATACATAAATCATTATACTCAAGCGCACCGCAGCCTGGGTTTTGTTGGACGTCAAGGTGTTGGTGACTAACGCAGTTGAATTGGATTCAAAGGATTGGTCCATGTCGTCATCATCAACTTCCTGGAATCTCGATGGCCCTGCCACCATGCTAGCGTCCCCTGCTTCAGGAGACCGGCGTTGCCTCGAAGCAGACTTCTAACAGAAGGTAATGTATCATTGAAAAATGCGCCTCAATCAATCCTTAGACAACTTACCCCTGCGTTCTTTCTTGATCTCGCGCTAACAGCCTTTATATAGTGTTCGCGGGAAAGCATCGCGGTATATATTGGGGTAGCCCCTGTTACGGATGATTTGCTGTTACTACGACTCCTGGAAGGTTGAGACATAGTTTAGTTGGACGACTAGACTCAGTTGTGCTGGGTGTTTGGAAGGTGAGGGTAATGAAGAAAGTTCCTGAACAAGCGCTTTAAAAGAAAACGCTAGTCTTTCATCGCTCAGTCCCTTTGTTATGCCTCGGCGTTTCGGCGACATCACCTTATCGAGTTCCTCCGGGTCATTGCCTCCGCTGCAGCTGCAGCTGCGTGATCGCATAATAATTTCTCATGTGGTAAAATTTCTCTTATCATTGCTTAACCGTTACCACATCGATATCGATATTCTGGTTGATTCGACAGACCTATGCCGGTTTGGAAAGCCAAGTTTTGCCTGTGCACTGTGCATGGGTGCGGCGCGAAACGCGATCCTGTCACAGGACAGCCAGGTGTTCAATTGTCGCCATCTACATATAAAAAGCACCAACACGAGGAAAGCGTGGGTCAGATGAAGAGGAATCTTGAATCACGGGCGATCCTTGAGCAGCAAAGGGCCATGGAGAAGGTCGAAACCACCTTGGAGAAAGCAATGCAACTTTTATCTGTTCAGGACCCGGACACCGAGACGATCAAGGAAAAGGAAGTGCAGTACAAGCACGAACAGAAGAAAAAAATCGTGGCTCTGATTGCAGATATTCTAGACAATACCAGACTTCGTGCCCAACAAATCAACACCATTGACATCTCAGGAGAGAAATATTTCAGCAATGGGGAAATTGATAAGGCAATTCAACTTTGCCATGAAGTACGAGCTCTTAATTCCAACGCATCGAGAGATTTAGACTTTACGAAATCCGGTCCTTTGCGCAAGGAAGCCTCGATCAAATCTTTGCGACATGATGCACACCAAAATATCGAGCGACTTAATGAAGATGTAGACCGTGTAGAGGCAACATGGAAGGAGAGGCAAACGAAGAGATCTCGCCAGCGAGTTTCTATTCAGGATAGCGTACCTAATTTATACGATTCAAGTGAGCGAGCATGTTTATTTTTCACTTTGTATTCGATGAACTATTTATCAACTATCGACCCTAGGGCACCACTTCCTTCCCTTCCTTCCCTATGCATACAGTATGCCTTGGCTACCCCCATGGATAATTGACGCGATGCAGATGATCAACCTTATGGTTGTTTCTTGCTACGCTATATTGAGGTTTCCTCGACGTGGGTGCTATTTTGTCTTTTCCATGTGCGAATATATCGCTCAAAGAACGGGAGAGGCTATCTTTGTCGACAAAATCCTTCCTCGTTGGCTCGAGCAAGTTCTTCGTTCGTTTCCTCTAGACGTTCGAGCGGCAATCAAGCGTTTTGACATTGATTCGAAGTTCATCGTGTATGCCGCTTGTCCAAAGTGCAATGAAATCTACAAGCCAACCCTAGAGGACGATATTTCTACCTATCGCGAACGATGCAATGCCCGGAAGTTCGGTAATCGTTGTGGGGAACTTCTTGTCCGGCCAAAGAGATACAGCAATAAGACCATTAATGTACCCATCAAACCCTTCCTATCATTCGATTTCCAGGACTGGCTTGGTGGCATGTTATCGCGTCGAGGATACGAGGAAGCAATGGACGGTGCTTGGAAGAAAACGTTCGAACCTGTTCAAGAAAATGGGCGCATGGACGATATTTTTCAGTCTTCCAGCATCCGTAACTTCAAGGGATGCGATAAGAAATTTTTCGGTGTATCCGGAAATGAAACTACTGGACGTTATCTATTTTCACTCGGCTTTGATTTCTTTAATCCTTTGCGTAATCTTACGGCTGGAAAGAAGATTTCAATTGGAGTTATCGCATTAACATGCCTCAACCTTCCCATAACTACTCGATATAAACCTGAAAACATCTTTCTCGCGGGTATTATTCCGGGTCCCAATGAACCCAGTCTAGAAGCAGCAAACCCATACTTCCGCCCTATTGTTGACACTTTCCTGCTGTTTTGGGTGGGTGTTTTTTTTACGCGCACCGCTCTTTACGCTATGGGGCGCATTATTCTTTGTGCTCTTCTTGCAATCATCGCCGATCTTCCTGCAGCACGGAAGGCTGGTGGATTTTCTTCATACAATCAGGAATATTTCTGTTCGATGTGCTGGTGTAGTAAAACTGTGCATACATTCAACAACTTCGATTATGAAAAATGGACATGGCGCACCGATGACGAATGTCGAGATGGTGCCTGGAAATACCAGGCAGCCCCCTCCGAAAAGGCCGCTGCAAGCCTTTTCGACAAATCCGGATTGCGCACGTCAGAATTTCATCGATTGCCCTATTATCGGCCAACCATGAGCCTTGTTGTAGACCCGATGCATAACCTTTTTCTTGGACTCATCAAAGAGCATTTTCAGCACATTCTCGGTGACGGTTCTGATTTACCCAAGCAGAAGAAGAAACAACAAACACCTATATCGAGCGATAGCGTTATATTACAAAACATTGAGGGCAATGAAAGTAATCCTTTGCCAACCTCAGAGTCTGGTCAAAAAGGAATACGCATCATCAGAAAATGGTTGGCAGAGCCTCTTCCAATCGAAGATGCCGACGTAGCAAACGAGTTGGCAAAGAAGACCGCAGCAGAAGCCCTTGTTTTTGTTGGTAAACATCTGGGGTGTATACCCTCTACCATCACCAATCGTGGCCGGGACACGTTAAATGGTATGATGCGAGTCAAGAAAGAAGATCTGGCCCAAATGCTTGTTCAATGGGTACGTCTGCATCGTCGTTACCTCAACATCAATCTGATAGTTTAATACGCGGTGAATAGCGTAAAGAAAGATCCGTACGTTGTTAAATTTTTCAATTCTTCTAACAACTAAAAATTTCGGCCAGTCACAGTCAAGCCAGGCTACTTCAGAAGTGGATGGCAAGCAGGGAAAGATACTTACAGCAGAAGACATGAAATCCATCCGACGAGACATTGCAGCTATGGTAAAACCGTCATGGGTCTCGTCGTTACCCTGGTCGATGTCCGCAAAGAGTGGAAAACTCAAATCAGACCAATGGCGCATTGCGGCAGCACTTTACATCCCAGTTACCCTCATCCGAATATGGTCGGGAATTGACCATTCGAAACCTGCCCAAACACGTCGAGAACTTTTGCGCCTCACGATGCTTCTTTTTGAGGCCATATCTGTCATCACTTCCCGGGTCGCATCACCAGCTATGGCCAATGAATACCTGAATTTGATGGTACAATACCGTTCCGAGCTTTCAAGGCTGTTTCCAAGCTACCAGTGTGTTCCTAATCATCATATGGCTATGCATATGAGGGAGTTTATCATCGAATATGGGCCTGTTCATGGTTGGTGGACGTTTCCCTTCGAACGTATGATTGGGATGCTGCAAAGAATTCCCACAAATTACAAGCAAGGTAATTTGCTTTACCTGTTGCCTGCTCTTTCATGGTTACTGATCTATAGTAGGCGAGTACGAGGAAACAATTGCGACTTCCTGGCACAGAAGGTCCAAACTTATGGCAATTTTTCAAAGACCAGGATGTCCACAAGCTATTCGGGACTGTTGGCCGATCTTTCGCAAGTTGGTGATGCCCCAAGGACAGTACATACTCGCAGGAGAAGCAGAGACAATCGATGTCGCAAATGCTGAGGCCGACGATGACACTGAGACAGACGACGAGGAAAGCGAAGAAGATCTTCAAGAAGAAGCCATCCCATACGATGATCGACGTGCGGTGGTGTTAAAGATGGACATTACTCGGGCATTTTTACGGTATGGTGTGACAACCGTGCCCGCGCGGGCAATGTATACAAACCGTTATCGCGTTGGTCGGATATCTTATACATCTTGGGACGTACATGAAGGCAATAGCGGGGTCCTCAATGCGTCAAATGTGCCCTACCGTATCAAGAATGTCCTCAAGTTTCCTAAAAAAGTACTTAGGGATGATATATGGTTTGTGGTTAATCGATACCAAGAAGCGGGGGTCAAATACGATCCTTATATCCCGTGGGTTCATTTTCGTGCCAAACTATGGGGAACCGACGTCCAAGATATCCTCGAAGTCCTTCCTTTTTCAGCTGTAGAAGGACACTTTGCCAAATGTATCATCCCATGGGAAGATAGAGACGTCGCTGTATGTGTATCTTTATCCCGACTCCGACCTGTAGATAGGCAAATTCTTTGACCACTGAGAACATAATGGAAAACTGTGTAGATCATAGCTTCGATGCATGTAGTCAGGTTACTCAGCAAAATGTCATTATCCGATATCATAAATGTACAAAAGAAATCTAGGGCACGTTTCAAATTAGAAGGATACGCAGATGCAGATTCTAATGGCCAGCCGCTGCTGCTGCCATGTCAAAAAGAGAGGTAGCAGAAGGGGATGTCATCGTAGCAGTCGCAGTAGCAGCCGTGTATGTTGTTGTAGCAATAGCAGCCATGTCGAGAGTCCTCGACGACACCAGTGCCGACGACATATCCAAAGCCCTCGAGGCCGCTGCCGCCATCTCGAAGATTTTGTCAACAGCTTCTCTTGGAAGTTCCATCGTCCTATCTGCGCCATTCTGGATGAGATAATCAGCAGTCTTCATGATTATGTCTTGGCCCAACTTGAATATCATTAGTTTGTCAAATGCCAAAAGGATTGTAAGCTGCTCACCTTCCAGGCGTGTGGTAACCAATGGCCGACAGTACCAGCGACAGCAAATCCCAGGTAAGGCAAAATAGCGGATCCAACGCGACGGTACCTCGAAGGGGGAGGGTCATCTGCGCGAACATTTACCTGGACTTGAGGAGTTGATTTTTCCCAGATATATACATAGCCACGACATGCGGCGGCGACAAAGACGTTGCGCGATGACGATGGAGTAACACAGACCGTTTGTGTCATGTAAGTACCTAAGTCCACAAATTAATAAACTGAAATGCGGGGGTAAGCGAAAAGTCGAACCTCGACATGTTGTCAGTGTCTGAACAACATAGTTGTTTGCGACATCCACAATGAAAACTTTATTGGTGTCACTGCCGCAAACTGCTATTTTCGAACCTTCAAAGAAGGCGCATTGCTTGGAAAATCGACGGGTCGAGCCTATTGGCAGGGAACGAAGAGGGGAGTTGTCGGCGATCTGATAGACGTCGAAGTTACCGGTAGCAAGGTTGTCTACAAGAAGCAACGTTTCATCGCTGGACAGAGACGCGCTTCCACTGTCAAATATTCAAAAATTTATCAAAATAATGGAGGGTTTCCATAAAGTAGCACATACATCCCACCAATCAAATGTTTCGTCCATAATGGCGGACCTCTCTTTGAAGCATCGAGGCACTTCCTGTGGTAGAAATTCGTGAATATATTGCAAGGAAACAGAAACATCAACACACATTTCCGATGTCTCCAACCCGATGGTCAAGAGGCTTTGATTCGACCCCCCAAAAAAGAATAGGCCGCTGGTGATCACTTTGCCAATATTATCGGCCCACAATAACCTCAAGGAAGCTAGGAGTACCATATTCGTGTGGTTTGAGTGCTAGGGCGATTGACAAGAGTACTTACTGTTGTTTACTGCAAAAACCTTGATCTCACCGGAGTGACTTGTGACGGCTAATCGATTGTTGAGCTTGTCGAAAGCCATTTTCTCGACAGAGTCATTGAACGCAAATACAGGAGATGTGTTCGCGCCTACTGGGAATGGCTAAGGAATGATATACAGAATGTAAGGACACAGGAAGTTGAAACGAGAAAGAGAAGTACTTCGGTGGCATCATAGTCTAGCGCAACCAACGCCAAACACCCTCTCCCCGTGCCAATGCATAACACAACGCCGTTTTCTCTGTTGGGTAACTCCTGTTGTCCCCAGACAACTGTGGTGATTTGTCCCCAGTTGTCATCCTCAAGAGTTTGAATGCATTCCCCCGTTTTTGTGTCCAAGACATATACCGTCTCGTCATCTCCTAAGTATGATATTGTTCTTATTAAAGATTACCTAACACTGACGATAGGAAAAGACTCACCGCCAGATATTAAGAGTCTAGCGTCCTCTGAGAACAATAAAGTGTTGATAGGCAGAATGGATGGCAACTTATATGTTCTGAATATTGCGAAATTCTCCTATCGAACATGTCAGCGGGCGACAACTACAGGATGCAAAGCTTACACTTGCCATGGCGGGTGCTGATGGTTTGAATCGTTTACGACTGGTGATAACTCCTGCTCTTTAAGTACTTTACCGCCAGCGCCGCCGGAAGTCATTGTGACACCCTTGGCACTGGCCATTGACGAGTCACAGATAACTCGTCAAAGATAACATCTCCCTTTGAGTCGTGTCGCCTTTTTGTCACGTTTTCGCCAAACCGTATTCATATTGGAACTAAGGCTCATTTTCAGTATAACTAAGGCTCAATGTCTGATAATATTGTCATTGGGGTTTTCACTCATTGTAGAGACAAATGATGCTTTCTTGAGCCCTCCCTGAAATAGATATTGATGAAAGAATGATAGGTAGCGATCAATGGTTACCCCTACGGTGAGAAGATATCGATCAAACAATCTTTGACACTAGCAGAGCGACTTTGCGAAACAATTGGTGCGTATTTGACGTGCACTGAGATTTGACGTGCACACTGAGGATGAGTGTCTGCGGAAGAGCGAGACGTTACATAGAATAAACAAAGGGGATGATTGAGCGACGAATACGAAACTACAAATAGTGAATGAAAAGAAAAACGCACAATCTTTCCTCGACATATACCATGTCATCCTCGCATCCTTCACACGAATACATTCGTCATCTCCCCCTCATCACTCCCCGGATCGAATTCCTCTTACCCAGTCAAGAACCTCTACCTAAGATTACCCCTCGTATCCAATGGACTCCAGAGCTGCTACAGCGACACGCCATTCCGCGTGGAGCCGCGCCACAGCCATCATCCGTCGCAGCTCCAGGGCCTGAAGAGCTCATACAGGCAGAGGGACCTTCAGGCCAGGACACCGTACCTGTCCCTCCAATCGGGCCTTCAATTGCAACACCAGCAACTCATGTGCAGGTCGATCCTGGGCAACCCATTGATCCCGCTATGATCCTCCAAGTGGCGGGGCCTTCTCATCCTCGCGTGACTTCGCCGGTCCCAGGAGGCGAAATGTATAAGAAGCCAAAGGGAGAACCTGGCCGTCGGGGAAGTGGTGGGTTTAATATCCAGACAGTCCTGAGGGACGACTTCCACTGGTCTGAGGAAGATATAGGAGATATGGTGGTATGTAAATCAATAGTGGCTCACCATACTTGACTGATGCCTTGATTTTGTCCGTAGGGATACATCACCCGAGAAGCAAGGAGGTCGCTGGATATGAGTAAAAGCTACAGATCTCAGAAAAAGGAAAAAATTGAAGCAATATGTCAAGAGGTAATTACCAGTTTGTTTTACTACTCAAAAGCAAGGCTGACACACGTGGTAGGCAACTAGGCGTTGGCCGGTTCTCAGGGATTACGATAAATGTTGGCCAGTTCATAGCGTGTTGAAGTTGAAGCTGAAATATAGGGCGGAGGCACATCGTCGTGTCGAGGGGAGGAGGGAAAGCGCTCGGGTTCGAGCTGCCCTTGCCAACATCGCAGGAGTCAATGATGCAGAATAGACAGTAGGGATTAGGCAGTACTGTTACGGAAACGATAAATTTCAGCTAATAAACGGCTATGAGATGAACGCTTACCTTGGAGTAAAAACATAAGGAAGGAGGTGAGCTGTCTTGTGGGTGCTAAGAGCTGCCCTGTGGCCTCCTTTGCTGCGACGCACTCAATCTAAGTTTATAGTTGTAAGAAATTGCATGTAGAGTGTACCGAATATACCTAAGTGAAGC
The DNA here is from genome assembly GCF_017499595.1 of Psilocybe cubensis. Taxonomy (NCBI): domain Eukaryota; kingdom Fungi; phylum Basidiomycota; class Agaricomycetes; order Agaricales; family Agrocybaceae; genus Psilocybe; species Psilocybe cubensis. The sequence continues at coordinate 3,861,448 of NC_063002.1, read as the reverse complement.
AAGACGAAGCAGACGGTGCAACGAGCACCTTCGGTAAGAAATAAGTGAGTGTAGTTTTTCCAGGGACGCTCAGCAAGCAGTCTGTAATTTTCCTTGGGACGGTCGGGACGGTCCGCAAGCAGTCAGTGTGCTTTGCTATTGAAGGGTAGACTGGAGTTGCGACTCACCAACCAAGAGATGTTCTGTTCACTAAAGGTGGATCTGTGTGGATAACTGACCAAATGTGCAGCATCATACCTCCTACAAAACCAGGGCGTACGCTAGACATCGCACCGGGTGGTAGAGTCTATATGATCCCCATGCCTCTGACGCGTCACCGTCCTCATCTCGTAGCAGAATATTTCCTCTGATCTAGTACTATATACATTGCACACTACGCTAGTCCATGTACATAAATTGCTACGCTACTCAATCTCAACGTGCTGCTTCGACAGGTTCAGGTTCACCAGCCCCGCCGAACGTCGTGGCCAGGATGGTGCGCAGGAAAGAAGGGAAAACCGTGGGAATATGTCCAGCTCTCCAACATGTACCGCAGAAGTTCGATGCCGCTCATGCCGTGCCACCAATCACGCACATCACCAATGTTGCGACGGCTTGAGCGGCATCGAACTTCTGTGCTGTATCAGGGCGATTTTGTGACGGTGTGACGCCTTTCTTCCTCTCTGACAACCCCCACTCTCCAATGCGGCGGGTCGAATGTAAATTCGATTCAAATATTTAGCTTAGCGGTAGGGATACTTTAACGTAGATTTTAACACCATAATAACTTTAATTCAAAGACCGGTGAACATGACAATTCATGTGCTGGTGAATTATGCAAAAGCATAGGTGAGAATCATCTTTTGCTATCAGTACAGAGAAGATAAACCAAAAACATGTTCTAGCATACGCGCCGCCTCTTCTCCCACCAGTCCTTCATTCGAGGTCACATAATTACACAGAAACATAGGTGAGAATCATCTTGCTATCACTAGTATGGAAAACATATTCTATATGCGCCGCCTCGTCGCCTGACAGACGTCACTTAATAAACGACGCCACACTCACAGAACGCTGCCATATTTTTTTCTGCGATGCTTCTTACGATAAGCATTCTGTCTAGGAGGTACCCCCTTTGCAGGTGCTGTTTTAATTGGATTGCACCATATCGAGCCGGACTGTGTTTATCTTATGTGAATTGCTCATGGCTCTCATCGAGTCCCACAAGCACATATGTTGTGGCCTTCCGTTAGCATTGGTGCAATTCAAACAGCTCTTCATATCCAGATATCTCAATTATCTTTTTGTTTCTTTGCTGAACCACACAATCTCGGGGGTGTGTTCTCAGAACTCGTATGAATCACGGCTGTTAATGCCTTCACTCATTTTGACACTTTCACCACTCTGATCTGATCATAGGCTGCCCGTTAAACCAATCCGTATTGTAAAGCCACCTTGGATTATCCGAGTACAGGTCTCGCTCTGCGCCTGCCATCGCGCTGCGCCGGCAGTCTTAAGGGATCTCTTGCTGTTTTGTCTATTCTGACAGCGATAAGATAAGATAATTGGGCGACATGTGATGCTGGCGCAATCACCAATCAAGCGACGGCATGAGCGGCGTCGAACATGTAGTCTACATACTAGATGTAGTCCCTATGAAACGAGGACAGAATGATAACACGCAAGAGGAGCAATGGAAAATAAAACAGTGTGCCAACACAGATTCGGATCCGGGGAGATATATCTGGTCAATCATCTAGCGCAGATGTAGTTTTAGCGAATAAAAACCGTCAAACGTTTGTTAACTGTGCAATTAGACATACCCTAGCTCGCTCTCAGTATAAGGCAGCTTATTTGCGGTGCTCTCATTACACCTCGACTGTTTTTAACGTTGCTGAAACTGGTGATTCATAATCTCATGTAGGTGGTAAGAAAGCATATTGGTCTTTACCAAACAAGAGACTAGTACGGAGGCAGAAAGGACACGAGCGTTGCCTACACGCGTGTAAGGTTGAACTTACTTCTCAAAAATATGGCTCGAGTCGAGGTGCGGAATGAGCGAAAATTCTAGCAGCCCCTGATTAAATCAGGATGTTGTAAATAACATGTGAAAGCGCTGGCTGTCATCCCAATTGTGGGGTTCAATAGAGCAACGGGGGGGGGGGGGGGGGGGGGGGGGGGTAAATGAGATATTTACGTTACTCGTGTCAGATGAGAATAGACTTGCATATAGTTGCATTAGCAGGAGAGTCGACGGAAGCCATGTGCACATCCTACACAAGTCCCGATATCGTGAAATCCAAATTAAAACGGCAACCTGCAAAGAGGGTACCTCGCAGATCGGGTGCTTACAGTAGGCAGCGTCGTACAAAACATAAAGTTATGGCAGCATTCAACGTTCAATTCTTGAATGTAGGTGGGTGCGTCGTTGAATAAGTGAGGTCTGTAAAGCAATGAGGCGGCACATGTGCTGTAGAATATGTTTCCTGCACTAATAGCAAAGATGATTCCTCACCTATGTTTGTGACGCTCGAATACGGGTCTGGCAGGCGAAGAGGCGGCGGGTGTGCTGTAGAATGTGTTTTTGGCTTGTGTTTTGTGCCTGATAGTAAATACAAATACTATTCGCACCTATGTTTCTGCGTAATTCACTATCCAAATGAATTGTAGTTCCTCCTCGTTCTGTGTCGCTCACCCGACTATTTCCTCTGCCCTTCCAAGCCGGGTCTATGTCACTTGAACTAAAATTGTATTACTAGAGTACGCAGCTAGCTAAGTTTATGGTATTAGAGTCTACACTAAAGTGCTACTACTACAGTAAGCTCGTATGCGAACCATCTCTACGTACGACGTGCTTCATAGGAGTGAGTGTTGAGAGAGAGGTGGAAAGGCGTCACACCGTCACAAAATCGCCATGATACAGGACAGAAGTTTGATGCCGCTGATGCCGTGCCACCAATCACGCGCATCACCAATTTGGCGACGGCATGAGCGGCATCGAACTTCTGCGGTACTTGTTGGCGTGCTGGCCATATTCTCACGCTTTCTTCTTCTTCTGTTCCAACCATGCTCATCTAGCGGGTGAAGTAGCACATATAGACCGAGTAGCGCTGCTATCCATGTAGGCAGTCTAGCGTAGTGTACCATGTAAATAATACAAATACTACTACAGGGAGCGAAATGGGGACCGAATGATATTGTGCGTGAGGTGTAATCGAAGTGCCAACACAGATGTTAAGCATGTATGAGATCTCTACGCTCGCCGTAAGTAACACAATTTTCTGCACAGTGTTGTATATTGGGTCAGTCATTCAGCGCAGATACAGGTCAGCGAACAAGACATCGCAAAAGTTTCGAAGCATGTCTGGTAAGTCGCAACTCCAGTGTACCCGCCGTTTGCTAACCATGCGATTAGACGCACACGATTCTCACTCAAGTCGTTCGTTTCACCATTTCCTTCCTCTTGTTCTACACAGGTATGTTTCGTTCTGTCTACCTAATTTTCTGTAGTAACTTACATAGTATAGCCCATCTCCTATCCCGAACACTAACGATTCCTACTGACATCTCTGGTTGGCTGCCACTTCACTTAGGCTACTTCTACAACTGTTTCACCTCCGTTTCGCGGCGGAGCGGCACAGAAAAGACGAGAGCATTGTCGTCCATGTGCGTCACCTCGCCAGGCAAAAGTCGTGCCCATCACGACGCAGTTCACTAGGACGCTCAGCGACATCTTTGGCGTGCTCGACTACTTAAGTTGGAGCTTGTTCACCGCTGCCTTCGACGAGGAACGCTCTGATTCTCTAGTGAGGTTGGCGTATGGTCTCCTCAGTGATCTGGCCAAATACTACTCGAACGGACGGCTTAAGCAGCATTCCTGTCCAATTGGCTTACATCAAACTGCGATCTGGAAGTTGTATTCCAGATGATACCATGAACACCATGCCTCGGGCATGCGAGATTTTTCGAGGGTATTTTTTGTATCCTTTCCCTCTTACTTACGACTTAGGCTTAGGGACTGCGGACAGTGACGTTAGACGGGTAATTCGGCGGCTTTTACAACAATTATTTTTCTCCCTGTTGTTCGTATTATAGCTGTTGCTACAATCTGGCTAGGAATATTGCCATGCATAACAGTGTGGACGTCTTTTCCATGGGAGAATCCGCGTACGTACTCATCCGGGATCTCAATCTAATATCCACTTCTGATAGCTTCCTCTATCGATAGAATTCGCTACGAAGCCCCTGGGCCGCCATCCAACAGCATTTTTTCTCCAAGGTTTCTTCACATCCGGCATGGTTAGCGCCCTCGGCAGACATATTCACCGGCCTGATCATCGCATCGCTCATTGTACTCATCTTCGTTGCCGTCTTCCTCCTCCGTGAATGGATGTCGCAGAATGCTCGCCTGGGCGTATTCGAAGAGGAAGAGCTCCCCGATCTGCCCCCCGTTCACGCGCCTCCACCGCAACCACAACTGCAACATCAACCCAGGCTCGTCCGCCATTTTGCGCCGCTCGACCCTGCCAGCCTGAACCTTGAGCGTGGAGGGAACGCGCCGCTTTCAATGAGCGTCAGATCGAGGCTCTACGTATGGAGGCAATGCGTCAGAATCTGGACACAAACATCGCCGTGGACCCCAACAGATGGCGAGCAGACGCCCAAATAGCCGCTCTTAGGGATAGGAAGAAAAAGATGAATGCCAAAAGCTTCAACCCACATCATACGGTACGCGATGAAAACCAGGGAGAAACGGACCAGGAGGATGTACAATTTGAATTAGAGCAAGCGAGGAAGAAAAAATTCAACCAACATGTTACAGTGGCGCAGGACGGGGACGAGCCTGGGTTAGTAAGTCCCAGCGAATCGGACGATACAGAGGATGATGAGGACGATTTCCATGAAGACGATGAAGTCGACAATGAGGGACATGGGCATGGAAACGGGCGTAGACATCGACGTCCACATCCTCTCCGACGGCCTCATTTCGAAGAAGAAAAAGACGACGAAGACGACGAGGAAGACCAGGCAAAGTTGTGCAGTGGGGTGCTACCACCACCACCAACCCCTTTTTGCGGGTTTTCGATTCGACTGTTGACTCTTTGTTTGACTTTGCCTTTCGATCTGAAGCGGGGAGAATGGCGTGGTATACCCACTGCCCACTTACACCTACACCAACACCGTTTATCGACTATCGACCTTCACATTGGCTTTTGGTTTGCCAACCCAGTTTGTGTTCTACGGTTACACCCTACGCCTACACCGACGCTGACACTAGCGCCTCAGCTCATCTTACCTCACACCGACTTGCAGTACGCTCTGAACATCTTACACTGTTACACACCACATATCACACCATAGCATAGCATATCTTACACAACACCCACCAGACAAACTCGAATTCCGACTTATAAACCCAAACCCAAACACGAAATCAAGACGAAATGAAAGCACTAGACACGAACCTGTACACTCCCATCATCTCATCATCTCATCGTGGCGCTTTTGGTTTTCCCCACTGTATGATGTCTGCGTCTACTTTAACCATTCACTTCGTCCCGCCCACACCGACGTCATCGTCGTCGTCTTCATCCGCTGCATCGTCCGCGTCGCTATCCACGCTGCCGACATCGTCGAATCCAACCCCCGCTCGTCGACTCTCACCACCACCACCACCACCACCACCACCACCACCACCACCACCCGCGCCGATCTTTCTATCTCTACCACCACCACCACGGCCGCCGCGCACCTACTCCCATGCACCGACCACCATCACCTGTGATAACAAACACAACACTGCACACACCAGCACCCACACACAACCTCACGCTCATACGCACCGCCGCGGAGCTCATCGAACTCGACGTGAAACTGCGCAGTACGCACCCGGGCCTCAAAATCCCATCGCTGCCCATCGACCCCGCCGGTCTGCCCCTCGCGCAGCAGAAGAAGGGGAAGGAGAAGAAACGAAAGTCGACGTTTTTGAACACGCTTTCGCGGCTGGCGTCGCCTGGGGGTGGCAAGGGGATGGGGATGAGTATGGGCATTGGGATCGGGAAGAAAGGGGGGAATACACCGCTTGTGATGGCTCCTGCCAAGTAGGGCCCGGATCCGTTTGGCTCGTTTGGTGCGATGACGCTTAGTTGGAGTGTTAGTGGGAGTATTGGAGGGGATGTGAATGGGTGGTCTGCCGCGCCGTCCATGACGAATCTAGCGTCGACTGCGTTGTCCACTGACGCGCTTGATAGGGATGGGGTCATCTCGACAGACAGAGAGAAAGAGGACTATTGATCACCCGGAAGGCGAGGACGCTCATGGTCGTGTGGCCGGCGGTATTATCGAAGAGGATGAAATGGAGGTGGAGAATGTTAGCTCGCAACGTCAGCAACATCTGGCAAAGTTGAATAATGCACTCAAAACGACCACCATCATCGGCGGCCTATAGGACGCGCGCGGGTTCATGCGCGTGCGGCTTGATGAGGTGAGGCAGAAGATGGACGCCGAGGAACAGGCGAGGGATGTGTGAGTGTTTTTTTATTTTATTTTTTTATTTCTTTCTTTCTTTCTTTTCTGGTTTTTGGGGTTTTTTGTTTTTGGAGTGTGGTTTTTAGAGAGTATGTTTTTTGGATTGTTTTTTTTGTGGGTTTATTTGGATAGATTTCGGTGGAATGGACAGATTCCAGTTTCGGAGGTTCTCTATTCCATCCATCTTGCAGAGGTACTTTGAACGAGCACGGTTCTGGTTCTTGTTCATGTTGTTGTTTGTTCGAGGGTGTATCCTTCGCCTTCGTCTTCATCTTCGCATAGATCGTTTTGGCCGATGCATGCATGTACGGGTTGATTGATACGGGTGGATAGATGGTTCAGGACGGATAGCAGGATGGATAGAAGAACCGTCGGATGGGCTTTTGCTTTTACTTTTATTTTCTTTGCTTTTATTGTATCCCATTCTTTTTTATCCTATTCTATTCCCATTCTTATCTCTAATTTTCTAAACACAACTAACACCCCTTTTCCTCTTTTCCCTCCCTTCCCCTACACTTATTTAACTTACTACAACCTACAAGCCTCCGCACTCAATTCACCCAAACACACGAAGACATCGCAACATCCTCCTCGCGCTGCTCCCGACGCTCTCGGAGCAGGTGCTGCGCGCGATGGATGTGGATGCGGTGAAGCGGGAGTTGCAGGCACGGTCGCGGGTGGGTAAAGGGAATAGGGAGCAGCAGGTGTTGGGGATTGGGAATGGGAATACACCAGCACAAGCACCGGCGAATAAGAGGAGTGTGTACCCACTTGCACCGTACCCTTCCACTCCACCTCCGCCCCAGCCTCGTCAAACGCCTCCACAACAGGCTCAGGCTCAGCCCCAGCCTCATCAAACGCTTCACGCACCTGCTCACCATCACCCACACCAGCGCCCGCACCGTTCACACTCTCGCCGCCCGCACCCGTGTTCGTGCCGCGCGCCGCGTCGTTGCATTCCGCGTCGTTGTACCCGTTCGCCTGTTTCTTTGCACTCGCCGTACCTTTCGCTTTCAGGGACAGAGTCAGAGTCTATTTCCATCTCGCACGACACGCAGGAGATATCGTCGTCGTTTGTATCGGACAACGGGTCTGTGAGTCGTAGTTGGGTCGTTGAGGGTTCGGGTGAGGGTTCCGAACAAGGAGGTGCAGGGGAGAGAGCGCCATCGCCTGCTTTGAGCTCTGTTTCTGGTGTTTCCCGTTTCGCATTCGAATTCGACGGATGAAGGGGAAGGTGGGGATGAAGATGAAGATGGTACGTCACTTCTCTTTCGTTGTGGGAGTTTGATTTTATCTGATTAAGAAATGTGTATATGTGTAGGCAGAGAATGTGATTAGTGTGTATACGGACACTGATGCGGATGCTGTTGCGGTTGCGGATGCTGGAGCGGGAGGATCGGGATCGGATCGGGAGGAGCGGGCGTAGATGCGTTGATCACCTTCGCAGTGCCCTCCGATTCCCACAGTTCTCTTGCTGTTACTTGCGCCGGGCAGGGAAGTAGATCCAGTGCCCGGACTAGGTCTCTCAACCATCCTAACTATCGCTCTCCGGGGAGGGATGTCGTAACGTAGTACTAGGATTAACCGCCTATATTTAATGGGAAGTACTCCTGTTTCAGAATAAAGAACTGCCGTTATCGACCTCGGACCCAAACCCAGTATTCGTCGCAGACACTTGATCTGCACCTGTTCCAGGAGTCGTAGCAATGACCTGCGATCGCTCCTTCTGTAAGTTCGCATATTGTCTGCGCTTTTTTGTTCGAAGCTGAATTTTGGAGCAGCTGGTGTATCCACACGACTGGCGCGAAGATGACTTTGTGGTCTTCCACAACCGTGGAGTTCTGCACACTGTCGTCGGTGCATGCCCTTGACCAGGTGCGCGCGTTCCACCAGTGCAACCTCGCTGCATCGGATGAGCCCATGGGCCCTTCAGCCGAAGACGTCCAAACCTATGCTTGAGTTAAGGCGGGTAATTTGCAAGACTTTCGTAGTCAATGGCATACCATTCCTCGATGTCTGGGTCGTGTCGTTTCCTCAGCATTTCTTGGAGCCTGAATTCCCCGTACCTTGTCAAGATTGATCATCCCACTTGGGGAGGATATAGACACAGATGTTCCCGCTGGCATCGTCGAAGTCTATCGTGTGTTAATTGTATTGCCAAATAATAGACAGAGAAAAACATACTGCAAGGGTTATTAAAAAGTTGAGAGGAGATGTACCATCGTTGGCTTGCCGATAAGCAAACAGGGAAGACGAGCATTGGGAATATCTTCATTGGTATGTAATTCTTTTCTCTTGCCGCGAAGGTGTTGAGCTGATGTCATCTTTTAATTACTTGCGTATAGCCGGTCTTGGGGCTGGAGTGACGGAAGCTGTTGCCATCGTGACGCCCATGGAAGTGGTGAAGATTCCTCTGCAAGCTCAACAACATTCATTGGCTGATCCTCTTGAAGCGCCTCGGTACCGTAATGCTGGTCATGCTGTGTACACCATCATTCGTGAGGAAGGAATCTCGACATTGTATCGTGGTGTCTCTTTGACGCCACTGAGACAAGCTACGAATCAGGGTACGTCTTCATTCGTGAATAGCCGAAGAACGCCTTTCTTAAGGCTTGTGTGTCCACCTTAGGTGCCAACTTCACCGCGTACCAAGAAATCAAGAAGCTCGCGCATAAGTACCAGCCAGACTTGGTCGAGCTACCATCCTACCAACACATGATGATTGGTCTTATCTCTGGAGCTATGGGTCCGTTCTCAAATGCACCAATAGACACTATCAAAACTCGTACGTCCCTTTTTAACTACACTTTCTTAGCCTCTCTTACTCAAATCAATTATATCAGGTCTACAAAAAGCCAAAGCAACTCCAGGCCAATCCTCCTTCCAGCGCATATTCGCGATCGCGGCAGATATGTGGAAGATGGAGGGCGTGCGGTCATTCTACAAGGGCATCACCCCCGCGTGCTGCGCGTGGCACCCGGGCAGGCGATCGTGTTCGCGGTTTATGAACGCGTGAGCGGCGTTATTGAGACGATCAGCCCAAGAGTGAGAGAAGATCTCATCTCCACATGTATCCCTGCATGGTCATCCACTCTTCCTCCAACCCATGTTATCTCCATGGCTTCCAACGACAGGAGCGCGTCTTCCGAGACGATGATGTAGTCAATGACAGAGCGGCCTCCGTTGGCCTGACTGGAGGTCCACTGTGGGAACGGCGTTCGGTCGATTGGTGTCCCATTCACGACATGCAGAGAATTCTGCCCCATGATTTCCAGTAGGCGATTCCCTCTAGCAATGCAGGTATTATCTGGAGACACTCGTACTAAGTGCGATCCCGCTGCTTGTTGCAGGCCTATACGCGCGTTCAGGTCGCCTATAATCATGTATGCCTTGGATCGCAAGACACAAATATTCGATAGCCTCCCCCAGCCATGTCTTAGGGTCCACATGCGTCCAAGATTCCCATCTGGAGTTCTCTGGCACAAGATACGAGCAGATTAGGATTAGGGATGGGAGCTCAAGGACCAGTATATCTGGGTGCATGATCTCGTCGCATATTCTATATTTTACAGTGTCCCGTATAATTACAGTGACGCCGCCCAGGGGGTGCCGCCATGGTCGCGATCGTGCCACTGGATGAAAACCGCGAGGTAGATCCAGAATATCCTCTTGCCCTGGCGCCATGTGTGTTTCCTGGAAGAAGGTAACATCATTAGATAGTACGAGATCCCTATACATTGGCGTATGGATTGATGCCGCGAGTCCTCCGTTGCAGTTCCAGGAGGCTACGCTGAATCTGGCGCTGTTTGTTTCTATCAGTGCCCGATGTGTGGAACCCGTCATCGCCGCTCTGCTGTTTGCGTATGCCCTGAAGTCCTGCGCATCCGCATACACCCGAAATCGGAGCCTGATGCGTCTTGCTTTCCTGGCATGCGTAACTGATACCAAACGTTCCATAGCTAGCCCATTGTCCTGCATCCATTCTCGCCCCATCCGCAGACGCTCAATTCTTTGGCATTGTAGTGGCCCCCGGAGAACATCTGTAAGATTGACGTCTCTTTCTTGCTGAGTTGCTTGTGTTGACGACATGCGTGGTGTGATTTCTGTTAGGACCGCTGTGAGTGGAGTTTCCATGATAAGAAGAATTTGTTTTTGGTGATGGTGCGTGTTTTATCTCTTTTTTTTTCCTTTTCTTTTTTTTACTTCTTTCTCTATGTGCGTGTTTTTATTGACATTGACAGTCTTTTTTTTTCAATAGGATACCTTCCTGGACACGGAACCCGTACTGGGAGAGTTCACAGAGGAGGATCTCGAGCAGGAGCAGGATACCTACCAGAAGCCGCAGACGGACGCGGACCGCACGGATGGCGAAGGGTACGAGACAAACACGGCGCCGTCGCAGTCGCGCAGCTCGTCGATACGCATGGTACAGAGTCAGAGTCAGCTGCAGCAGGGACAAGGGCAGGACTGAGTCAGCAGGTGCCGGTGCAGCAGGTATCCAAACGGCAAACGCGCGTTAATTTGCCTCTAAAGGTGCTGACGACGCTTGTTTGGTAATAAAAAAAATGTTGTTTCAAGCTTCATGAAATAACATAGGCCACAGATGTCCGCGAATGTTAAGGAGTTTTATTATTCAGAAATGAGATTATGAGTCTTCAATGAGTATGATACAAATATAGCGAATCAAATGGTAAAATTCAGGGATATATGTACAATAATACGAAGCGATAGCGATAAACCGAAAGCAACAAGAAAGCAACAAGAAAGCAACAAGAAAATGAAGAAAAGATAACAACAAGAAAAACCCGCCGGGGCGCCTAGTCGGTGCGGACAGGAGCGACATCGTATGTCTCGCACATTGCGAGATACAGGGCTCGCGCAGGGTAGGTGGCACGTATTTGGGCCTCGATCGCAATATCGTTGAGAACTTTCTTGCGCTCAAGTTCGAAGCGGTCGAGCTGAATTTCGTGCGCTTCCGATGTACCAGGCCGAGTACGTGCGCTTCGATTGTCGAGAATTTTTTTCAGGGTTTTAATCTCCTGGCGAACGCGGATGAGTTCCTCGAAATCGGCGTCGTTGGCTGGTGAGTGTTGAGCCTCCATGTCGCTGATCAACTTTCCTCCTGAAAGGAGCGGTAAGACGCTGTTCAAAGCTACAAATACTCACTGGCATACCGCTACGATTTCGCAGAACAACTGGCGCTTCGCTATTTTTGTTGATGTAGCGAGCTATCGCCCCGAAGGCGGGCCCTCCGTACGTGCATAACCACTCCACGATCTCGCATCCCGACGCGAATCCGTATTTGATGCCGTTGACGAAGGAAACGATGGTGGAAAAGATGTTGGAGACTATTGTGGACATGGTACGAATATCGATGTTGATAGAGGGCGTGATGAGCGAGGACGATGAATGAATGTGTTTGAGCGAGTGAGAGCGAGTGTGGTGAGTGTGGTGAGTGAGTGTGAGTGAGTGTGGTGAGTGAGTGGGAGTGTGGTGAGTGATAAGAGACTGCGAGAAAGTTGTTCTGAGAGACATCAATTCATAGAAGGCAATGGCAAACGATGGCAAACGAATAAAATACATTGATGTGAGTATATACATTGCTACTACAGTGAAATAGAGACTCAGGTTCTAGAAATAAGAAGGGAGAAAAGCAGCTTTGACTGTGTAGCATTTGTCAATTTATGTGTATGGTAGTAGGACACACCCGAGCCCCAAAAATACATATATTTCACTCGAAAATACGTTTTTTCTCGCTGAATAAACATGCGTCACTGATACAGCGTTATTGAATGAAGAGCGTGTTCTCGTCGCTGAATACACAAGCGCCTAAGTAGCGTTGGTGAGGTGTGTCGCTTATCACCGAGACGCCAAAATAGCCGTAAAATCGCTGGGCGTGTCGCTCAACGCGCGCCGATCGCGCGTCAAGCGCGCGCTGATCGCGCGAGGAGGCGCGCGCTGAGCGGCACGATGAGCGTGTCGATGTCTGTTTGACAATCTGTTTGATTTCAAACAGATATTATGTTTGATTTCTTACACAACTTATGTTTGATGTTTATGGTCGATAACATACAGAATATACGGATGATTTCATGCACAAATTATCAAACAGGAGTTATATTTGGAATCAAACACTATTTATCAAACACAATGTACGTTTGTTATCTTACAGCGAACTTGACAGATTTTCTGTCAAGCCCGTGTTCTTTGACAAACAGGCGTCAAACATACGTTGTGTTTGATATCACATGCCTATCAAACATAACTTATGTTTGATGCTTGTTTGTCAGCAAACACAACTTATGTTTGACATCAAACATCGTCTTCTTACATAATATGTGTTTGATTGACGATGTTTGACATCAAACATGTATCGGAGCCCGCAGTGGTTACCGGACAGACTCTAAAGTTTAATTCCCAGGAGGTGAGGCCTTATTTCCAGTCATTTTTAGGTCCAACCAGGGGGCACCCACCGGAGCTTACCGAGAAAACAACCCCTCCCAAGGGAGTGGCTGTGTTGCCGGGGCGGCAAAGGCTGAGGGACACTAATGTCACCATTACTGATCTGTGGGGTGACGTCTCAAAAGAGAGGAAGGACCTAGTGTAGACATATCTAACACAGTTTTACATGTTCTGGATACTAAACTATGTCGTATTTATCAAGGATTCTCGACAAACAGTACTAATGTCTTTGTTATATACCTCTTTCACTAGGTCACACTGCCATCACGTTGTGGTGATTGCCCCCACGGCAACACAGCCACTCCCTTGACCTCAAGGGAGGGGTTGTTTTCTCGGTAAGCTCTGGTGGGTGCCCCCTGGGTCCAACCTGTTCGGAGGATCGGCATTCTCACGCCCATGAACACGGCGACATACCCCACCAGTGGGCGTCCTTAAAGTACAACAATGTTTGTGGTCATGGTACACCGCTGCTTCAAATCTGCCAATCAACGATCTTGATTAGAATGCAAGGGATAATATTACAAACTGATATCTGAGGTGGTTATATCTAACGGTCTCCTTTGAGGTATTTATCATCACCCAGTAGCCTTCATCAAGCAGGACTTGTATACACTAATAACTGACACCCGGCATGGTCAGAGACATCCAACCCTCTACGTTTCGTTTGGAATCGAATGTGAACCTCGGCGCAATACAAATTACAACGTTCCTAAGTCTAATTCTATTCGGCATATTCCTATCTCAAGCATACGCGTATTTCAGCACGAATGGGGACAATTGGAAACTCAAGACATTGGTACATGTTATAATCCTTTCTCAGTGCGTGGATTTAATTAACATCATTTTCTATGTGTCCAGGTTGTTTCTCTAGTGTAAGAATGTCAAGTATCAAATGCACCGTTTCGTTCAATATTAATTCAAATTCTACAGGTTTTTGGAATCATCTCACTCATTTACTGCAGCACAAACTATCTATTACGATACAGTGACCAGATTCAAGGTTGCGCAGCCCAATTCTTACCCTCTTTCCACCACTGTCGCACTGGAAACATTAGTCACGGTTGTGGTACAGGCGAGTGCTCATGCGTCAAAGGCCCCCGAATGGTATGGGACTGACATGTCTTAGTCTTTCTTTTCGTACCGGATTTACAGGTTATCATCGAGGGTATTTCCCAGCGTAGCCTGCCTTGGACTTTCTCTTTTGAGGTTTATTGGAGGTATTGTCCTCACAGTGGAAAGCTTCATGGATGTCCCGAAGAACGAGAATGGTCTCATGTTTGTTTTTACGTTCAGCTGGCTGATTACCGCATCCCTTGCTTGTGGTGGAGCTGCCGACGTCCTCATAGCTGGACTCATGCTCTTTCACCTACGAAAACTCTCATCCCCGATGAATCACACCTCGTAAGCCCGTGAAAAATATACCTCCGATATTCACTGAAGAAAATGGTCCGCAGCACTACTGAAGTTATCAATCGCCTCGTTCGCTGGTCGCTCCGTAAAGGCTATTTTTTATTTGATGCTACCACTATTAACTCCATGAATTTTACTACATTGGCAGAGACTGGTCTCATCACAAGGTACATAAATTTTACTTCTTATTAATCGTTCTACCCTTTCTGATGTTCCCACTACAACCAGCCTGACATCCATGGCCGTTATAATCTTGGTACAGTAGAATTTAGGTCTCCAAAAATTACACAGAATCTCATCTGTTCCAATTCAGTTTCAAGCTATGGGTGATAGTAAATCATTCGTCTGGCGGCTTCCATATTGATGCCTAATATTGGACGTCTAAGTGATCTGGTTTGGCTTGTACATCCTTCTCGCTAAAAGTAAGCCGCCTTGGACTACAGAAATTTCATTTGTGCTCACAGAAAGACCTAGTCTACTCCAACTCCCTTCTGGCATCGTACGTGGTCATTCCCTTGACAAAATATAGCATTAAATGCTGTTCTGATGTTCAGCCTCAACGCTCGGCCTACCATACATGCCCGCCATCGAGATCAAGAAGCACCCATCAGTACGATGATTCAATTTAGCAACAGTGTTCCCATATCAGTAAGTCTTCGAACAGTCTAAATCACTTTGACTGACACATAGATATATCAGGTTTCCTTTAGGACTGGAAATCATGATCAAGCCACGACTGATGATCTACCGCCCCCGGTCCCATCAAAGGTCCGTGAGACAGACGATATCATATTCATGCACATTTATATGCTAACAACGAAGATATCGTGCTTATTACAGTCAGATTGAGGATCAGAAGGGCGTTCGTTCAGTTATATCGAATTACACTGGTACCGGTGATGACTTGGGCGCTGATAGGATAGACCCTGACTTCTTGGAAACGTTGTACTTACTCTACCCGTCTTATTTTCAATGGAACTCTTGCGCCTACTTCCCCTAAAATTTTAGGTCTCGGCAGGATAGATGGGTGCCTGATAATTTTCGTGTCTGGACCATCAGGAAGTTCGAACGTGTAGTTCCTAACAAGGACAGCAAGAACAGCCTTAAAAAGAAAAAGTTTCAAATAAGATTGGCAGCAGGTAAGAGTGACGTACCTTGAACTCTGTTAATGCAAAGCTGCGTCCCAAACACGTCCGTGGTCCGTCAGAGAAAGTGAGTATATGTCGCTGTCCTGGATTGTCTTTCGCCTGAAGGCACCCATCCGCGGAAAGCCATCGCTCGGGCTCGAATTGCCGTGCATTGGGTCCCCAAAAGGCCTCCGCTCGATTCATGTACCGAATTGGCGAAGTAACGACAGTTCCCTTTTTGATAACAAGAGAGGATACTTGATCCCCCGTCGAGGTCGAAATTGGAGAAGAGAACGGCATGATGTCGTCCTCGGCGGCCTAACAACGATTTAACAGGGGCGTCGGCGCAGTGTCGCTGATGAGTGATGTATGTGTATACGTACTATTCGCGTTGTCTCGCTAACAGGGGGATGGAGGCGCAAAATCTCCTGGACGACTGCGTCTAAATACGGGAGGCCCGTCGACAGTTGATCAAAAGTAGGATCTTCGTTGATGTACTGTGAAAGTTCCTCCCTTAGCATTTCTTGTTTCTGAGGTTGCCTGGACAGCTCAATAAGGGCCCACTGTTCTGGAATTAGATATGTAATGGCTGATCACAACGTTAAGAATGTTTACCGTAAGGCTGACTGTTAACACTGTCAGCTGCGAGGACAGAATAGACAATAAAATGATACATACTGGAAGTTGTTTCGTATCCTGGATTTAAGTTTCCTATAAGTCTACATGATACGATGAAACGATGTTCGTACCAGCAAGCAATAATACATTCTTGGTGAAACAAAGATGCATGTAAGATTTCATCAGTTTCAAAAAAGTCGTAAATTCAGCATACCATCTTGTTTAAACGTGAATTAGAATCTCCTGCGTAAAATTGGAAATAGAAGGATGTTCACCTGGGCTAAAATTTCTTCCTGGGACATTCCCAAAGAGGAGTTGCTCGATTCTGCTTTGACTGCGAGTCAAGCATTGATAAATTTGAGAACAATTTTACCAGGGGTCCTAAATATAGTGATAGGACACTTACTAAGAAGACCTATAATCGATTTTTCCTCCGACACCGATTTCCCTTCTTTCGCTTTCCTATTCCTGACCAAGAGCTCATCGGCTATGTCGCCCATTGTTTCTCGTAGGCGCTTGAGTGTCCTGTTTTGAGCTGTGGGTAAGTTTTGTAGGACGGGAAGAACGGGCCCCATCAGGAACACAAATCGTGAGAGCCAGCTTGTGTCTTCATCGGAAAAGGATTCGAAAACGTCCACTACGGGAGAGTTCTTTCCTTCTAGCGCATGGAAATCATGGCCAAAACCTGCGATACCGACTGAATCGAGACTAGTTGCAGAGTTGGAATTTACCAGCAAAGCTCGGAATAAATGCAACCCACGCAATGTTATTCATCCTATTGATCTTTCACGGGCTACTCGAGACAGTAGGAAAATGATGCGCACCATACTTGAACATCTATCAACGCTTCCCCCGAACCGGCATCTAATGCGGAATCCCATATTGCTTTCATCTACTAACAGGGTTAGTACCACCTGGTATTGTAGAATGCGCAATCAGACCTTGTAGGCAGCGTCATAAAACACTGGAGTCAGTTTCCTGATAGCGGCATTGCTGAATGCTGGAGATAAGGCTTTGCGTTGCCTAACAATGGACCATGTTATCAATACAATGAGCGTTGGAACGCTAGAGATATATACCTGCGATGACTATCTCCCTCGGCCCAAAGCAGTCCCCGACCAAACTAGGCAAGGCGACGTGGGTCAGACAGAAACGAAGGACTCGAGGTTGCTACTTACCAGATTCTTAATGAATGTTCGAGATAACTTGGTCTGTACATAGCCAAATGTCTCCTTTGAATAGAAATGCGCGTTTGCTCGCGGATCGCAAATAACGATCCGACTAGACCCAAAGCCTCCCGGAACAGTATATGTAGGCCCATATTCTCTTGCCCAAGCTTCATACACGAGACCCGCATCTTCAGTTTCATTCAAGAACTGGTATAAGCCGAACAAGTAGCTCTGATTCTTTGGACCTCGTAACTTTGTCGTCTTCACACTTCTTCGTGACTTGAACAGAATTAGAGTGAGCAAGACAAGTCCCGCAAAGGTGAGAGGGAGAATGTCGCTGAAGTCCTGAAATCTTAATGATTTCAGGGGGTTCATGATGTTGGGAAAGTAATTGTTATCGTACCAATTTATATGTGCTTTCCTGTCAGGGCCGTAGGTCGTTACGTCTACGGTATTCGGTGACACTTTACATTGCCTGCGTCCGGTGATATGACGCTTGTCAGAAAGCCGGAAGCTCTGACAGCAAAAGACCGAAGAAAGCTCGATGGGATTGTGTGCACTGGTGTTTGGGATAAGCCAAGGGGCGTTCACCGGAACTTACCGACCAGACAACCCCTCCCTTGAGGTCAAGGGAGTGGCTTTACGGCACCCTAGGGATGCACCAATACCATTCACTAGCCTGAAATTAGAACTTGAAGCTTGAAGGACAATCGGCTTGACATGTCGTCACATACTGTTGCTGACTAGGTTGACGCTACATATACACGGTGACGTGACCCTTCGATTTCGTTCTCCGCCAGAACTCTCCCGAACATCTGGAGCCGAGATTAGGATGAATTAGGATAGCTCCAAGTTTCTCAAGGTTTATAGCAAAATCTTCTTTTACTTGATTTCACGGAAACAAGGATATATTTTTTAACACAATACTTTGAAAAAACACCATCTACTAGCATTATATTCAGAAATGATGGACTGATATTAAGGTCCTGTCCAAAGACCGCTTGATATCATCAAGTTAATCTGTGTTTGTAGAGTTGATCACAGTAGGCGCAACACAGAGAACCTTGGGTAAAATGTGTCCTTGAGCTTTGGGTTTATTTGTAGATAAAAAACCAACGGTTACCTCGCCAATGCCAATATTAGTGCATTCAGAATTAACATTGGGATTGTTGGATAGAATGGCGGATATACTGCTACCGGACTCAAGAGCAATGGATTCACACGTGTCTCCCTCGACAACTACGTGAACGTCTGTGCAGTCATGCCCAATGAGCCCCAGGCAGAGTACCTGATAGCAGAGAGAGGTGAAAATTGTCAAAATTCTAATCAAATTTCATGGGGGAAATAAATACCTCTCCAACGACCAAATTGTCGCATCCGGCATCGATTATTCCATTGTTTACGCTTGCCAGTTGGAATCTGATTCATATTATTGTAAATTTTTAGTCACCAGAAATTGTACGGCAGGACGTACGTAGAAACGTTTTGCTGAGCCGAAATCTTGTCGCAGAAATCGCCCAGCTGGACAGTGTAGGTCCTAGCACAGTCAGGGATAGAACCCTGAACATTCGAGAGAATAGCACCTAGAGCATGACAGACAGCGTCAACATAGATTTTGCCTGACAAAAAATGTTGCTTCATACCATAGGCAATGGCAGACACAGCGAGTAAGCGAAGGAAAACACTAGACATGTTTGATTCTCGTCCTTGAGCAAATTGATAACTTTGAATCTGTTTAACCAGCAAGTTATATACATTTTCTCGTCTTTTTTTCAGCATAGACTCTACGACTGTTTTTGAAGGATAATCTTTGACCAGAGCTCCGAGTACCACGAGGAAACTCTGATGGATCGACAGCAAGATACACAACTGACTCGTTTTACAGAGATAGAGCTAGCGTTTACAGTAAAGGGTGATACAAAAAAAACTCACACATGGTGTCTTAATTTGAAATAACTGCATTTGACGGCGATTTTAAGGCCGTAGGAGCAAGTAAAGTCTAAAAACAGCAGCTCTGTGAGAAGAAACTATGAAAACCTACATTTATTTAAGCAGGTTTGTGCCTATAAGGCATTATGTATTAACCGCTGTCGATTCAATGATTATCACCAGCCACAAGCACGCAGAGGCAAAGCATAGAGTCACCAATGTCCCCGGAAGGAAATTATTCGCGAAAAAGATCCGGTCTGTGTCGGCCTTGTTATAAATCTAGTTGGTAGAGTAACCCAACAAGAAAATGACTCCAAGTGAGTCTGAATCACGGTCTACAAATGTAGTGGCAGCTCATTTTCACAGCAAAGTAATGATTATCACGTTGTTTAAAAGGCAGATCATTTAAAACTTATCTGGAAGATAACCAGTAACAAGATAGGAACACATTTATTGCATACACGAGTAATTCTCTTGACTTGATTACATGGTGGACTAGGGAATTAACGTCTCGTCCAAAGACGCCAGTATCATTTCGACATCCCATCAAAATGTGGGAGTGGTATACTTGATAATGTTTGAATCGACACAAAGCGACTGTGGGGAAGTCCAAGATTTCGGTAAACTTATTTGATATTTTGAAACTAAAGCAGTCACTTACCTCATTTATGAAGAGGTTGGTGCATTGCGCGTTGACGTTGGGGTTGTTGGCAAGAATAGTGGAGACCGGAATGCCCAGCTTAAGACCGATATCGAAGCAGTTGTCACCGTCCGCGACGACGACGAGGTCCGTGCAGTCCTGGCCAACGAGCCCAAGGCAGAGCGACTGGTTAAGCAGGAGAAAGTGTCACTAACTTTTGAAACAGATTTTCAGAGGAATATGTACTTCTCCAGGAATTAAATTAAGGCATTGGGAGTCGATGACTCCTGCGTTGACGCTCTGCAGCTGGAACCTGTTTCAACCTGCTGTTTAGCAAAACAATACAGACAACATCGGCGAAATAGACGTACGTAGAAACATGTTGTTTGATAGAGATCGTGCTACAGATGTCTCCAGGTTGAACAGTGTAATGTCTTGCGCAGACGGGTGAGGCTGCAGCGTTGACGAATGTGACAGCTGGTCGATAAGCACAGAATCAGCATCACTTAGTCTATAAAATTTGAAATATTCTTCACTTGCCGCAGGAAATAGCCGCAACAGCAACTGAGCGAAGAAAGATGCTGGCCATAATGCTGATTCTTCAGATGATGTATATCGGAAAGCTATTGAAGACTGTCAACGTCGAGACGACCACGGTTATATACCTTTTGAATTCAAAATTGAAGTATAATTGAAGCCTGAAGTTCATTTCTGGACAATACCAAGTCTTCCAATCGCCAGCGGATTCACATGCCTTGTAAAAAGCTGATTTTGTGAAATTTGTAAACTTTACGTTGTTCTGCACAGATGGAAAAGGTATGTTTAGCATTGGTCAACGGGATAAAGTTATTTTTACAGAAAAAATCTGAACAAAACATCCCATTGAGGGCGGAACGCAGACAATCCGGTACCTGATGAGTATTAATTGTCGTATGTTGAAGAATTAAAGGAGCGGTCTATTTCTTGTTCGATAGCTAGGTGATCACCTTGAGAAACAAAAGCGGGCATCCGGTTTGAATTCTATTCACCCGAGTCACGGATACAAATCACACCGCAAAAATGCCTAGATTAAACAAACAATTGTCATTGAACCAAAAATTGAAACACAAAGCTAATCCACGCCTGTATCATCTAATGGTGCCTCGTCTTCAGATGATGACTCCTCGGGTTGATTCCTTCCCCACAATCTTCCCAAGATGTTGCGTATGACTCTAGGCATGGGCTGAAAGACACAAAGGTAAAATAAACGATCCATCAGAACCGCAGGAACAAGCATCACACGCAAAAATAGAGCTCACCGAGTACTCTTCTTCATCTTCATCCTCATCCTCATCCTCTGCGGCTTCTTCACCTTGCTCCTCATTCAAGTCTTCATGCCTTTCCTGGTCTATATTTGCAGGCATGTGATGAGCAACATTACCCGGAACAGGTGGTGCAGGGTTGAAGTTGACTTCAGCAAACGCAAATCCAGCACGATCATCTTCCATTCCTTCCTCTTCGTCGAATCCTCCGGGCATTGCATTATTATTTCCGTTTCCAGCGGCAGCTTCAACGAGCATCATATCTTCAAGGACGTCAGCCGGCAGCTGACCCACCATTTGTGCGAACTGGAGAATGCCCCCTGGGAACCTCTCCGCGAAGTGGGGATTGGCATCGAAGAACCCCTAAGATCACGCATAATGGATGAATAAAAAAATGAGAAACAAGATTCTGAAGAGAGGATGCTGACCTGTAATTGTTGACGGAAGGCTGCATCCGGCATGAGCTGCGCCAACCTCCGTTCCTCCAGCTGACGCTGCCTCCTCGTCCTCAGCCGTGGCGAATACAAATCATCCACACCGCCAAAGAACGCCTCATCGTACTGACTCACAGCCGTAGGCGGGGGAAGTGGGTCACACGCCAGTGACTTGGCCTCAAGCACCTGTCGTGGGATAAACGAGAACAAGCGGCGATACGACGTTTCAAGAACCATAATGTGCCGGTAAACGGCGAATTGGAGATTGCGGTTAGTGTACTGTCCAAGGAAAGCCTTTCGTCTTTCGGTTGATGGCAGTGCTCCAGAGGAGAGATGAGTGAACTCTTCTGCTATGGTAGATTCGAACCACCCAGCGTGATCTTTCCATATTGGCGAAGAGCGTTGGACATAGAGATGAGATAGCAGATGTAAAATTCCTTCGGCAGGCGGCAAAGAGCTATTTGTTAGGCGAAAAAAATTCACAATGAGGCCTGGGTGGTATGAAGAGCGCACGTATGTACTTACGATGAATCCGTCAAGATCTTGAAATCACGATGTCCACGAATTTCCCCGGGAAGGGAAATATCCAACTTATCAGCGAGGAGTGGGACGACGGACGGAAAATCCCGTGCCGCCTCTCTAAGCGCCAGTGTGCTTTCAGTATGGTCCTATATATATAACAGCACAAGTGAGCACAACGCAGATCATTTGATAAGATAACCTTACAGGATTTTTGGCTGCATCTTCTGCGATTTTCAAAGCCAACGCTCTATTGTATACCCATCCAGGTAATAGTGAAGGATTCGCCCGCATGTTTTCCGTTTCTGCATTCTGCTTTTGCCTCTCGACGAAAACGTCAAACATATCAAGAAGCCACTGGTGCATTCCCGCCTTGGTCGCGAGGAAGTCCAGGTGCAACAACGCTCCGTGAGGATCATTCCAAGGATCGAGGGAGTACATCAGACGCGAGAACTCAAACGCAGTACGCACGCATCCACGACGTTGAAGGTCGCTTCCAGTAACAAAAGTTGTAGGTCAGAACATCAGCGAAAGAGAGAAATAGAATTCGTACGTAATTTGACGATGTAGGGCAAGGTAAAATGGTCTGTTTTCAACTCTATCGAAGTCGAGTCGGTTAAGACCCGTCGTAAAGGTGAACGCGCCGATGAAAGCGCGCTCATACGTAAATAGCGCTCTATCCACAAAATCAACAGCCTGAGCGTGCTCTTGATGTACATCAGTACATCGTTAATAAAAAATGACATTCGATCTCACCGTCTCGATGTCTATAAACTTCAGACACTTGGAGAAGTGTATCTGCATGCCACGGCAGTGTTCCAAGAAGGTCCCAAAATCCTTGAGGGTCTACAGAGTGATGGAAAGTGATGATTTGAATTAAGTGAAGACCTGCAAAAATGACGTACTCACCTCCGGAAAGAACAGTATCCATAAAAGCCTTGGTCATACTCTTGTACTTTTTACTATACTCCACAGTCCACCACTTCTCCTGCATGGGTGTCCAATTTTGTCGTATGAGCTTGGCATTAGTCTCATCGTCCGTATAAGCATGGAGGGAAAGACCCTCACGGCCTTTCGCCGCCCACCAACTGGGCTGAGGTCGGGTCAGGTTGGATTTAACGGGGGGAGGTTTCTTCCGCCCTGCTGACTGCCCTTCCTCTCTGCTAGCCTGTACTACCCTGGATCCGAAGAACCGTCTCATTTCGGCCTCTCCATCTAGATGCTGCAGTGAAACCGAGAGAAGATCAGCGAGCGATTGTTTTCCAGCTGCAGATTGTGATATCTTTTGGGACGGTGGATACCTAGAGATGGTCATTCAACTGATGAGAGAATGTAAAGAACCACGGACTGTATCGAGAGCTCGGCGAGCACCTGATCTAGCTCGTCATTCGCAGCTTTCTTTTCCTTTGCTCGAGCCTTCTTCTGGGCTTTCTTTTCATTTTTGAGGGCGGGAACGGGTGTACTTGTTCTAGGTGTTTTTGCTGCAGGAGGAGGCGGAGTAGGGGTAGGAGGGGTCGCATCAGATGTAGATGTCGCAATGGCCTTTTTCTTCTTTTTCTTTGACTGGTATTACATCGGCAGTGATTCTATAGCAGAACAATCAACGCGTACCTTTTTCGATTTCGTTGTTTTTTCTTCTTCTTCCTCTTCACTATCTTCCGGTGCAAGGAGCTGTATCCACCTATCATTAGTCGAGATATATCGGTAATGAGATAAGATAAGGGCCTTCACATTCATAAATGCACCACCACTGCGTCCCTGAGAAGGACCAGGAAGATCCTCATCGCTTGATTCTTGTACATCTGAGGGCTTCACAGACTTCAATGCTTCAAGCTCCTCTAGCTCTCGTTGTTGCCTCTTGTTCAGTCTGGGTGGCATCTACGTAGCGCCGTGAATCTTCCAGAATAAAAGCCGAACTACAAGTGACACAGGGGAAATTTGAAAGAGCCACAACTCACTGCTTATGATTCAGCCACCCAAATATAGATTACTTTGTAGTTCAAGTTGGTCCCTTCCTTCCGACAACGATTCCACCTTCAAGAAATTTGAGGCAACACAAAGCGTTGAGGAAGTAGAGTCTCTCACCGGAACCGCGAAATGCCAAATGCGTCATAACTGTTCCACGTGATATCCCGACTGCGGCACTGTGGTATTCAGACTCCGAATTTTGTCAAAATACATCACGTAGACCTTGCCGCCTTTTTAACTTTAAGCAATGTAAACTATGGCCAAACTTTCTACTCCTGAGATCCCTTTCTATACCGAGAGGTATACCAAATCAACCACGATCTAAACCAATCACGAAATATTGCATGTCTCCGAATGAAGCAAGTATTCAAACTGGCTAGCCACGTCACAGAAAGCGAGACAAGATGACAGTGGTTCCGGCGTCAACTATCGGGTGTTGTTCTAGCAGGAATGGCCAGCACGCTAATATCACCTATAATCGAGGATACTCCAGACTGCGCACACTTACCGAATAATGATTCGGAATTTGAGTCATCCGGTGGATCTTGGTACGCAGTCGGATTCAAGATTGGTGCACACTTAGCCTGGGAAGTTAAAATCTACGCGCTATTGACCCACTCTAGGTCTCATTGACGGAGATTTAGCAAGACAGGGAGACACTATAGGTAGAATTTTGGGCTACATACTTTTGTGTATGGGACAAGTGAACCTATCACTGTTCAACACGTAGGCCACTAAGATTCGTCATAAAGCTTCGGGGCAATGAGAAGTGGGTTGCTTACTTTTCCTTTCCAGATACCTTTAATATGATCATCCGGTCACTCTATCTTGCAGCGCTGTTCGGTAGGTCTCCGTAGTCCTGATCATAAATTTTTTTCCAACACTCGTCTCAGCCACCGCCCTCGCTAACACTGAGGAAGGCGCTCACAAAGCGCACAAAAAAATACTTGAATCCGCATCGGATTGCACTCGTACATACAAAGTCATTGAAGGGGATACCTGTGACAAAATCTCTGCACTCAAAGGAGTTTCAACGTGCGTACATGTTTCCTCTCTATGCAAGTACTCAATTCATCAATCCCTACAGACACCAGCTTGCAAATGCAAACAAGAAGATAAACAGTGGTTGTACTAACTTGGTCATTGGCGATGTAAGCATAAACCAGTTTTTCAAGAGGAAAGTATAATTGCGAACTCATGATTTTGCCACAATCATGTAGACGTTGTGCCTTGGGCTAAAAGGACAGGACTGCACCAAAGTGCATATCGTCAAGGAAACAGATATCTGTTTCTCTATCGCGAAGCTAGCCGGAATTCCCTTGGATATTCTCTACAAGAATAATCCGAATATAAACATGGGTTGTACAAACATATACCCAGGAGAGGCGAGTTATTTCTCTTGCTACTCATCGACATTCCCTCCGCTATCTCTGACGACTCAATACGACCTCCTCTCAGGTTCTTTGCATTGCTGGAACGGTGAACTCAACCGCGCATGACAGTGGAATTAAAGGAGTCCCTCACCTCCCATCCCATAACTCGTCCAGTAACTCGAGCACAAATAGCATCCCATTTGAACCTCCCTCGTTCAATCTGACCCAACCAAGCGGCCACCGGACTGATAACGGTCCCTTCGGAACACCAGCAATAAATCTCACAGATTCCATTGCTCATCTGCGGAACATCACACACCATGCATTTAACGCATCATCGGTATCATCCTTCCTGAACTCCACGTTCCCCTCACTGAACCCGACAAACTTGTCGTCACCCAATTCACTATCGGGCTCACCGAACGACACGCTCACCCTCCCTTCGATGCCGCTTCCTCCTTTCAACCATACACGTAATAGTCCAATCACATCCTCTAACCTCACTGACAATATTCCATTTCCAAGCCCGGATTCTGGTATCGGCAGTGACAGTAGCAACTTTAATCGAACTCCAAACCCGACGCCAACCATGCCGCTAGTGGGGGACTTTAGCCTCCCTCCTTTCGCTGTGGCGTTTTCAACTAAAAGTTCGGAAGATTCCAACGGAGCCGCTGCAACAGCCTCCGCTGACACTGGCAATTTCGGCTTCGGTCCTAGCACCAACGTCAGGACGGGGCCAACGGGGAACGGGGCTTTTGGCAGTCTGTCGGAAGATCCTCCATTTCCCTCTCCTACTTTAGCTGCTAGCGCTGGGGATTCGATCACCCCACCAATGCCTTTTTAGATAGGACTGAAAAACCGAAATGAGAAGAAGGGAACGGAAGGTAGACTATCCGCATCTAGATACCATTTCTAGGACCCTATTTGCTTTGTGTTACGGACTGACATTTTCTTATTACTTGGCTTGAAGGTGCCTAAAGCATTGACATGGTACACAAAAATATTCCTATGAATAAACCTACAACAATGAAAAGCTCGACCTGTGCTCTGGAATTCAACGAGACGACTGTCGGTGCTGCGATTCGTGTACATGTCTGAGTTGGGAGGTTCTTTCAATAGCCTAATGTCTCTTATGAGGACTTGGTCTTATCGAGGAAATAAATCTACCTTTTATAGGCGATTGAACACTCGGTGATTCGATCTGGTCCACGCATATGTATGGGTTTCCCACACAACATTGACGGCAAGGAAAATTTCTTCAAGGTGACCGTATATACTAAATTGCCGAGTCAACTATCCATTGTAGCTTAATTGCAAAGCTTCAATATGTTGCATTTCCAAATACTACGCGCGGCAATAACGGCATCGTTCTGCAAGTCGAATGATACGGCGATACACGTTAATTCTTAGACTTTATTTAGTGTCCATTTCTGGCGTTAAACTGCTCTACAGTTAACAAATTACCGTTCTCAGGTTGACTTCTATCTTAATTTATACCTGATTAAGAAGTAGGTTTTGATCAAGAAGTGCAACTGTTTGTGATGCCAAAGAGCTCATCCTAGTTGTTTTTCAATTTTTACTGAACCAAACTAATAATGAGGCAGAGAACACATATACCATAGTAAAACAACATGCCCCAATTATCTATCGCCCCTCTGGGAAAAATAATGAGTTTCCAATTGCGTAGAAGTTGGATCAGTCAGTCAGCAACACGCACGTCAACTTCTTGAAATTTACTCGCCGCCGATGCTATCAAGGGCGTGGACGCCTTGAACAATAGCGGTGCAGCAAGCACTGATACTTGAGGAGCAGGGGTCAAATGGAAGCTGAAAAACCCCCGGCGTAATGAAGGGAATGACTGCGAGGCCAAAAGAGAAGGCTGTCGCTGATTGAGTACTACTTAAATGTAGAAGTAGCTGGCTAGAATCTTGTTTTTTTGCAACGGTATTACGTACTTAAAACCACACTTCATTTACACCTAAAGAAATTATTGCAAGCAGCTAACGTTGGTGCCAAATTAACCTTATGTGTGGCGCTTGGACAGATGTACATTGACAAAATGACTTGTTCGAGATAGATTGAAAGCTAATAAAGTCTTCCATGATTAAAATCGGTCATAGGTAGCATCTGATGGGTCAACGATTTGGAGAAGATGTTGCAGTGATACAGGCCAACATTTCCAACTGAACCGGACAGTGGAAGCCCGGAAACCCCAGGCGAGTTCCACATCATTAAAGGAATTCTATTGGACAAGATACTGGCCTTGTGGCCAGTGTCCTGTCTTCTGATTGAGCGATATGCTACCATCTTACCACCATATCCAGCTTCACAGGTTACTAAGTACACATCAAAATATCCACTTAAGGCACAGTAGCCAGTCGATAAGTCACCTAAGGATACCATGCCTGTCCGAAATGTCCATTGGAGAACACTACCCAACCAAACTATCCGCTGAAGGCACGATACACGGTTTGATAGTGCTGTTGGACGTTTTTTGCGACGTCACAACATTAAAATGAAATCCTAACTGCAGCAGCCTGAGCACAAGCGTTATTTTTGACAGAACCATTCAGATAAATACTACGGGGCTACAGTCTATCCCACACCAAACGCATTCAATATCGCAATCTCATGTCTTCTACCTACTACGACGTCATTTTTGCTGGTGGTACAGTGCTTTCTCAAGACCTGCTTATCGGAGAAGCTTACAGTTTGCACTTTCTTCTCTAGGCGGTGCCAGTGCTTGTGTTACTGCAGGTCGGCTCGCAGATGCTGACCCAACTTTGAAAATATTAGTATGGTTGTCCTATTGATCGAGCTGCGGGGTGTCACAATATCTTCATGATAAACAGGTTTTGGAAGCAGGCTCCCATTCCAAGGACCTATACTATCATGTACAACCAGGCCGATTTTTCAGCAACATTCTGGCTCAAAAACCTATACTATCCTTTCATGTTGGACAAGGTGGCAAAGGTACTGGTGAACGGTCACACATCGTCGCATCTGGGCGCGCTGTAGGCGGGGGATCAAGCATAAATTGTAGGTTTCTTTATTATGTGTTGTTCTGATGCTAATATACAACTTGTCGTAGTCCTCATGTACACGCGACCAGCTGCTTCCGACTTTGACGATTGGGAGAGTGTTCATGGTAATACAGGGTGGGGATCCAAGGAAATAATTCCCCTTCTGAACAAGGTAATCGACTAGAAAAAAGTTTAAAGAGCTCCTTTTGATCCATTGCCACTTAATGAACCTCAGGCAGAAACTTATCAGCCTAATCCCACTCATCCGGCGCATGGATCATCAGGACCAATTAAAATATCATTCGCCTCTGCAGGGAACAACGTGGGTGAAGAAATGATATCTGTCGGTCAAGCTCTCAAGGATGATCGTGGCTCAACTGATGATATCAACGACTTCAGTTCCAAGTCTCTAAATTCCTGGAGCGTGAGTAATTATGGATATCCTGAAGGGCCTTGTTTGACAATCAAGTACATTCGATGATAGCCTCTACAAAGGTAAAATTCCACTAGATTTTCATATGGACAATCTGATGAGATGCTTATTAGATATATTGACTCTATCACCGGCAGACGATCCGATGCAGCTCATGGGTACATCTACAATAAGGAGCACCCAAACTTGGTTGTGCAGACAAACTCCAAGGTGCTGCGTGTCATATTCGAGTTAGTGAATGATGGTTGAAATACTCGAAAGCATAGTCACTAATCCTGCAAGCGACAGTGGTACTCGAGCTGTCGGAGTGGAATATGTGGATGACACAATAGGCAGAGCTAGAGGAGCTGTAGAGCCGATCTCTGTCAGAGCAGCTCGCCTTGTGGTTCTTTCTTCAGGAGCATTCGGATCTCCTGCCATTCTAGAACGCTCGGGTGTGGGATCTCCTGAAATTCTGGAGAAAAATGGAGTCGAGCAGCTTGTAAATTTGCCCGGTGTAGGAAAGAATTATATGGGTAAAGGATATTTACAAAAAAGCTATAGGACCTACTGATATTCCTTTTAGACCATAATGCAATTTTCACTTCTTACCTTGCCAGTGAAAATGCGACCACAATGGATTTAGTATTTCGTGGTAACGAAAATGAAGTGCAGAGTATGTATACATCTTTATAAAGGGCAATGTTACATCTCGTCTTTGACAAAGTTCTAGCCTTAGCAGATCAGTGGACAAAAGAAGGGAAAGGACTATTCGCCAACAAGGACGTAGATGGTATCCAAGATTAGCCTCTTACTTCATTGCCGAGTTTATCACTTTTCCTCATAGTGGCATAGATAGCGGCATCAGACTCAGGCCCAATGAAACTGAACTCAAAGAAATACCTGCTGGTTTTTAAGAAAGATGGAAATCCTACTACGCGGATAAGCCTGACAAACCGATTTTAATGATGGCAACACTAGCGGCGTTTGTCTTTTAGTCGTATGCATATCACAGCATTTGTCTTACTGTTTGTACACAGATACGTCGGATTTGATCCAGAAGTACCACGAGGCAAATATTTCAACGTGGCCTATTTCTCAGTAAGTCTGTTCCGTGATTAATCAGAGACTGTGATACAGTTTTACTTACATCTACGTAGACACATCCTCTCGCCACTGGACATGTTCATACCACCTCGGGAACTGATCTTTATGCGCCACTGGACTTCTTCCCAGGCTTTCTAGAGGAGTAAGAAAATTATTATAGCTCTTTATATACTCACAATCTATCACTTTATTCTTAGGCGTGCTGACCTGGCTGTTTTGGCGTGGGGGTACAAGAGAGCCTGTGAGGTTGCTCGACGAATGAAGTATTTCCGAGGGGAGCTTGCTGTCGGACATCCAAAATTCCCTGCCGGAAGCGCAGCCGCTATCGGCAAGGAGACCATGCCTGTACCTATTGACGCTCCACAAATTGTGTACACTGAAGAGGACGATATGGCTATTGACGAGTACCTCAAATTAACAGGTATGTTAGCTTTTATTTATCTTATCTTCAAAAGCTTGATATGATTAAATGAATAGTCGCAACATGTTGGCACTCAGTGAGCTACATTCTATTATTTTATTCTCCCCTTCGAGTTAAGGGAATAATCTTAGATTGGAACGTGCGGGATGAAGCCGCGGGAGCAAAACGGTGTAGTTGACTCCAAACTAAACGTATACGGTACTCAAAACCTGAAGGTTGCCGGTATGTTTCGGTTCTTTATTTGCTGGGATCATACCTTGAGTGATCATGTTTGAAAAGACTGTAGTATTACCCCCGCAAATGTTTCCGCCAACACATATAGCGCTGCCATCGCTATTGGGGAGAAAGCAGCTGTCATAATCGCGGATGAACTGGGTATTATGGGAGTAACGGCAAGGTCGTGAGAGCCTTCTACCACCAGCTTAGATGTACTTTTGACTTCTATGAATCAATGATAGTATTTGTGGTGCTCATCGGTCGTTGAAGACTATGATAACACAATTTTATGTTTCTTGCACCGTAAATGACGTCACAGTGAAGTCGCGTGAGTCACGGATATCACGTGAGTAACTATGCCCGGTTATTGGCTGGCTACTCCCGAAGTTGCGCCTTGACTCTGACACTCATCATGCCCATTGTCCCAATTTTCAACGACTGTCGGGCTTTGCTCTCCACAGCAGTACACTTCACACAGATACATTTTGGTGACATCGCAGATGAGATAATACTGTCATAGAACTTATTTGACCATGTACCATCCAGTTCCGAACCTCAATAATCAATCAATACGTGGGAACTTCGCCTGTATTATTGTCTTCTCCAATACTTCTCAGGACAATTGCTGTTCTCGTGAACTTAGACGGGGATCCCAATTCTGTTATATCACCTTCCAGATTAGCTATGTATAGCACAAACTAGTACGTACAACAGGCGACTCCTTTTTTGTTTTCGTTGGAACGCGTGGAAGGCTTACGGCCGCGATTGGCACGGTCAGCTTATTGTCTTTATTGTCCAGGTCTGGCTTCGCTGAGCCTCACCAGGGGCGAGGATGACAGCTCGGCTGCTGGATATTGTTACAGTGGAATACTAAAGCCATAGTCCGTCGTATGTGCAGTGTCTTTGATCCACATACTACGCCCACAAGACGTCTGTCTGCAACCAACTTGTCCATTCACATCTTCATTCGCCCCTTTTCCTTTAAAGATTATCACTTCTGGGCTGGGACTGGTTGGATACTCTCAGGAAAACAGTTTTACATCAATACAGGACAATAAACGACCGATCGTCACGACCCAATTGCCTCTACCTCCGTGCATTTGTTATTGTTGCCCACGAAGCAAATGAGCCCTACTTCGTCTACATCCACATCCACAACTGCGGTTATGACACCAAGGAAACTCCAATCCGAGTATAATCGGACGATGACCATGGCCCACAACGGCACAATATCACCTCCAATACCGGTAAGCGTGTCGTCGCTAGCCGTGTCGCACTCTCTTCAACAGGAATTCTAACACGCCCCCCTTCTGGCCCGAATAGAACTCCCTTTTATCAGAGGGAGACACCCGAAATCCAACGTTGAGGATTATTCATTCTCCTCCACATACACCACCCAGGAAAGTTTGTCTACCGACCAACGCTGCGCCTGGACCAGGGCCGACACGGCGTCAACGCCATCATCATCCCATTCTGAGGACCCAGATTCCCAACAGTGCAGCGCCTCAACCGCATACATATTCACCCACCACCCCCCTACAAAATACCTCTTCAACGACCAACGCCCCCACTTCCACTTCCACATCCGCAACTGCTGGTCCCTTGGACAAAGCATTCTCCGTCCATGCCTCGCGCATGCGAGCGGACCTCTCCGAAATCCGCGCGGTGTGTATGGCGCTATTTATGCACGAGCAGGAGGAGAAGAGGCGGCTGCACGAGGTGTGCGTACGCGTTATGCGGGAGCGCGACGTTGCTAGGGCAAAGGTCGGCGAGCTAATGCGGGGGCAGCAGACCGGGCAAGTGAATTTTAGCCACAGTGGGGTGTCAAATATAAGTTCCATGTCGAGGGATGGATCTCCTTCGTCTCCGAACGCCAATGTGGATGCGGATGTCAGTGCTGTACGAGGCGGAAAGAGGACTAGGGACGCCGATATCACTCCCTCAGGCAGTTCAACTGGTATGGAAAACCGGTCTCCTGGTTCTATTAGCAGGAGCCCCCGTACAGTCCGCCCACTGCGCAAATCTTCCCCACCTCTCTCGCCTCTCCAGGGGATCCAGAGCCCCGAACTGCAGCATTTCGCATCTCCTCCCCCTCCCCTGAGCTCAGTCTCAAACGGTAGCGGCACAGGCACGGCGCCGCCTAACTCAGCTCTCAGCGACGATTCGTCGTCTGCGAGCTCGAGCGGTTTTTCTTCGCAGTCGCGTTCGCGGTCGAATTCGTACGACGACCTCTCGTCGACCTCCTCATCCTCATCCGCATCCGCGTCGGCGATGTATCCGTATGCTTCTGTGAAGCGGCGCAAGTCGTGCGACGGCGCTATCCACGTCCATACTGAGACACTCCTCCCTCCTGTCCAGTCGTTGCTCATGCAGAGCGATGCCTCACCACACAATTATAACGAAGGCGCCATGCCACGGAGTCTAAACTCAAACACCGCGCCACATGTGTTGAAAGGGACATTCCCACACGTCGACATCATGTATCTCCCCGTCGACGGCGGGCTGGTATGCAGAGCATGTTTGCTGGACGCGTCAAAGTCCAAGGGGACGACAACATTGGGCACACGCTCACCGCAATCAAAAGGTACTGCATCTGCCTCCCCATCCCCTGGTGGCAGTCCCAATCTTAATGCGAAGCACGCAGCGACCACCTTTCCGGCTACTGCTTCTTGGGACACGCTCCGCGATCACTGTGTGTTTGCGCACCCTAATGAATGCGCGGATGTGCAGAGGCTGCATCCCGCGGAGATCTTCGAGTTGAGGCGGAGGTTACGCATGTGATGGTTGTTCTTCAAAATCTTTTTATCAACATATCTTTAATCGGCTCCGGGAGTATCTTCAATCCAGTTTCATACACGTTTGCATTTTTTTTTCTCATTTGTACAACATCATCATCGCCATCTTTGCATTTGGGTTCGATTCATCGCATCATTCATCTTTTTATCTGTTTTTCCACACACAATCTTACCAACGACATCATTTCACTGTAACGACATCATGATCACAATCCCATTTACACCAGCATCCTTCATCTCCCACTTTTGCATTTATTTCATATCGAGTACAAACATTACTTACTCGTCAATCCATGCTCATATGCTCTTACAAGTATGCCGTTGCTATTTACTATGCCAATAAAATGATGATTAACAAATATCGAACCCTAACGCTCTCAGACATTCGGATAAGCTGAGCTGTTCAATGTATTATACAAAAAACTACATATACAAATATTACAGGTGTAGTAAGATAAGCAGTTACGATAGTATTCAAGAATTCGCACCCGCCTCCTCAAATAGCGCCAGCAGCTTCTGGCCCCGTGGGGACTCGACAGGCATCCTCCAGAACGCCGTCGCCTTGTCCTCTCTATACTCTCCCTCCGTTACGTCTGCCTTCTTTTTCTTGCGTCCTGATACACTTACACTTGTATTTGGACTGCCGCTCGCGCTTACACTTGCATCCGCCCCTCGTTTACCCTTCCCGCTCCGTTGCGACTGTCGCCCTAGTAAACGCCCTATGACAGGTTTGTCAATGAATCCATCGTATCCTTCCACGAGTGGGATGATGGGTTCGAGGATGTCGACTACGCGGATGAAGAAGTATGTCCGCGGCTGGTTTTTGGAGTCGGGCATAGTTTTGAGTTCGAAGCGGGCGGTTATTTTGCCTGGGGAGGGATATGAGTCAGCTCCATACTGCACAAATTGTACTACTATGAAATCCATAAAAAAATCGATTACTAATTTTAGGAAGTAGGAAATGAAGTAGAACGGAAAAGGAAGAAACAAACGCACCAGAATACGGCGCCACGCCATGACTGCTCTCCTGTGTGTACATATCGCGCTTATCGCGGAATATGTAGTATATATCGAGGCGTGTGTCGATAGGGGTGTTGGGCTTACCAACATGAAGATAAAGACAAACGCGCGAAAGGTCGATGGTGAATGTGTCGTTGGGTGTGTACAATCTGCAATACTCAAGTGCGACGCGTTCGTCCGTTCTCCTGCGTTTTAGTCCAGCGGGGATGACGGTCGTTGCTGGGTCGGGTCTAACCTTGACTTTCCGGTGTGGACGAGGTGGACGGCCCCGCCCGCGCGTCGATGGCGCCCTCGGACGACGTGGCAATGGCTCGGAGTCCCTCCGTTCCCTCACCATCTGAGCCCGCAGCTCTGCCCACTCCCTCTCCTTGTCCGACAACGTCTCGTCTGCCAACAGCCTCTTCACACTTTTTTGTCTGTTAAACCGCTTGACGAAGGTGAGGTGCAGAGACCGTGCGTCCCGGTGAACGAGCTTCTCCGCCTCGAGCTTGTCGAGCACTGTCTTGTCGCGGCGGAGGTAGATGAAGAAGAGTTTGCGCTGCCATGTTTTACCGTCCGGTGTGCGTAGGTCTTCGGCTCCTGGTGCGTCGAATGTGTCGGCGTCGGGTGGGACCACGCGGAAGCGTACCGCGCCGTCGATGAGTGGGAACCGTGGGTCCTGGCGGTAGTAAAAGAAGCCCCGGGTTCCATCGGGGAAAGGAATATTTCTTTTTTCTACATAGAAAAACTTGGTTCCCTTGATGGTTGTCGGCGTGAAGTAGACACGTAGATGCGCATAGGTTTGCGCTGAGAGGTTGAGAATTGGTTGGTTGGTGAATTCGATCAGGTCATGGTTGAATGTCGTGAGGGTTGAAAATTTGCGTTGTATAGATTGCATCTGAAAGGGGTAGGTTCTACATAGCGTCGTCCATGGGCGATAGCAGCGTAGCATAAGTTAAGCGCCGAAGATGTTGTCGTTCAAAAAGTTCTTTTTCTGCCACAACTGATCGTGTAGGAGTTTGTCACAGTAGTCACAATCGTGACCTAAGATTATGTCACTGATGATACCCCTTTCCCCAATACCATCACCACCATGTCCAATATTCCTGAAGCCATTCTTGAAAAGCTAAAGGAACAAGATTCGGTTTCTACATTTTCCGGATCACTACCACGTGTTACCGCATCTTCAGGCTCTACTTACTTTGTTAAAATTGGATCACCTGCAGAAGCAGCGCAGTACAGCGGCGAAGCCCTATCTCTGAAGTTGATGAACGCAGCAGCGCCAGGGATAGCTCCTCGAGTTATATCCTCGGGTACTCTAGAAATCTCGAAGCCGTATTTCATATCTGAATACAAAGACATCGGCTCGCTTTCTTCCAAGGCGGCGCAAACTCTTGCGAAACGGATGGCGACTGAGCTGCACTCTGAGGAGCATGCTTCGCTGGAGGGGTTTGGCTTTTCCATTCCGACTTACTGCGGTGTGACAAAGCTTTCTAATGGATGGTTTGATACCTGGGATAAATGTTATGCTTCTATGGTTGGTGACCTTTTGTCTCAACTCGAGAGTAAAGGGAGATACCAGCATCTGTGCCAGAAAGGACGTCGGGTGCAGGCAGAGTAAGTTTCGAGATATCTGATACTACTTCGATATCTCAAGACCGTTTACTTTGGTGAAGAGTCATACCTAAGCTTCTAGGTTCACTTTTCGACCAAAAGATTGATCTTTCAATAGTGCTAATCTGAAGCCAAGGCCCCCTTGTTATTAAGCCAGTAATTTTGCACGGTGACCTCTGGGTAAGAACTTGCTCTTGTATAAATTTGCATTTAAATCAACCTGTTCTATCTACATCCAGAGTGGGAATGCGGGTGTCGATAGGAAAACAGGAGAACCAGTCATCTTTGACCCCGCCTCGTATTACGGTCACAACGAAGCCGAGTGAGCCCAGTGCTTTCGCTTGCGTTCTATTCGTCCCAACTGATCCCTTTCTTCACTGGTAGCCTTTCCATCGCCAAAATATTCGGAGGATTTCCTTCCGAATTTTATGACACGTACCATCAATACCGGCCAAAGTCAGAACCCGTACATCAGTACGACCTGCGCATGGATTTATACGAGTTGTTCCATTACCTCAATCACACATTAATTTTTAGAGTGCGTGTGTACTTAATCATAGACATGACAGAGTGGTTTTGACTGATACACTGTTTAGGGACATTACGCTGGGAGCGCAGAAAAAAAGATGGACAATCTGCTTCGAGCTGAGTTATGATAAAGCTTGGGGCTATCTGCATCGCCTTACATGCTTTGTTAATATGAAATGACCAAGATTATACGGCGCCAGTGCCTGCTCCCTCTATTAGAACATAGAATGAGCATATTTTCGCTTTTGTACCTTCTTGCTTCGTTAAAATTTGGCATTTCCTGACATATTGGCTCTGGATGTCTTTTCCTTTTGAATTAGTCTACATTCTCACCGGTGAAGCTACAAATAGTCAGTGGCCAATCTCAATGTAAGATTTCTACAATAATCCCGGGCCTGCATTATGATGCAGACACTGACGGAAATATTACCACGCGAGCACCACGCAAGTCAAAATTTCATCGGAGTCTGAATTCATCTTTTCCCTCAACGTCGATGTCGACGACCCCCATGCTCGAGCTCTTATGCTGCATCGCATAAGGTTGCTTTGTCCAAAGGCTGCTTATATCTCTATATATCGTTATAATTCTAATCTATACTACCGTCGATTCATCAACACTACCAGCGGTCGGGACAATTCCAAATCAACACGCGAAGCAAAAACAGAAACAGAAACTAAAACTAAAACTAAAACTAAAAATGAGGACAACATCGATGTCGACGGCGACCCCAATGCCATCCTCATGGACGCGCTCCAAGCCCTCGAAAATTTGCCTC
Source organism: Psilocybe cubensis (assembly GCF_017499595.1). Taxonomy (NCBI): domain Eukaryota; kingdom Fungi; phylum Basidiomycota; class Agaricomycetes; order Agaricales; family Agrocybaceae; genus Psilocybe; species Psilocybe cubensis. The sequence goes on along the minus strand of NC_063002.1, from coordinate 3,824,100 downwards.
CGCATCGGTTAAAGGACATCAACGCCATCAAAAAGGTGCTCAAGCACTACGCTGCTCTCACTCATGCTCCACATATCATCTACGACGGTTTCCTCAACTTTTTCATCCGCACATGTCGCACAACACCCGCACTGTTTGTGATGCAGCGCATGGAGGCTTTGGGCTACACCCTGCTCAACCAGTCCGTGGCTAAGCTTTTGGTCTTGGTCGCTGCCTCTGCAGAGTACCCTCCAGACGATTGCGCAAGGATGATAGCGGAAATTGTGAAAGAGCCCGAGTATACGGAAGAGATGTTGAGGGATTTGTTGGTGACGATTAAAAGCTATGGAATTGACAACGAGCGGCAGGCACAGACAATGTTCGTCGAGGCGTTCCGCGAGGTGCGGGAAGGGTATATCCCCTCGTTGAAGATGCTCCCCACATTCGTAGGCGCCGCAGTTCGCGCTGGAAAATTCCAAGACGCACACAACATGCTTGCGGCGTACCACTCCCCCTCCTCATCCTCCCAGCCACACGTCGAACGCCCCGCCCGCACCCAGATCTTTTCTGCGTATCTCTCCCTGCTCAAGGCGTTGCGTGAAACTTTCTCCTCCGACCCCAAATACGCTGAGACGTATAACAAGGTGCTTGAGCAGATGAGCGCGCACCAGGTACAGGTGAACGGCCGGCTGTTCGAGCAGGTAGTCAAGCACGAGGCGGCGCTGCGAGATTGGGACGCGGCATTCAGGGCATATGGGGCGCTGCGGGGAGTGAGCAAGCTCGAGGCGTCTGTGTCGGACGAACAGAAGCTCATGCGCATCAGCACGAGCACCTTCGCGACCCTGTTCAAGATGTACACTGACATGGGGCGCAATCGGGCGTTTGGACTTGATGCGGCAAATTCGACACCGAGGTACAAGGGAATGGGGATTATGTCGCCGAGAGAGCTGTTTCACGATTTTATCAGGGTGTTTCCTACCTCGAAAACATCAACGACAACCGCGTCTTCGAGTTCCTCTTCCCGCGTGTACACATCCACGCCGCTACTGCACGTCATCCTGCGCGCATTCATGGCGCAGGTGGACTACGCCGGCGCGCTCGTCGCGCTCCGCATCTTCGCCGCGAACGGCGGTGCAAACATACTTACACATCAGACATACTATATCATTGTCAAAGCGATCGTGGGGCGGGTGTGGTATGAGGCAGGGAGCGGCAGGCCGGACGCCGCAGAGTTAGTGGCAGGCATGAAGGGGCAGTACGGGCTGGGGTGGCGGCCTGGCCTCGAGTTAATGACGAAGCCGAAACCCAGGTTGAGAAATGCGGCGACGTGGACGTCTAGATTCCTCGGGTTGCCTTCTGCTCATGTGAAGCCGATTCTCGGGATGAGGCTTGTGAATCATTTGCTGTTCCTTATCTCGAGGAGGGAGTGGGAGGTGGGTCGAAGTGTGTATCCGGATCGGGGCAAGAGTGAGGTGTGGAGGGATGTGAAGGAGGACGAGGAGGGAGTGTCGAAACACGAGTCAGCATCTTCTTTAGGGCCAGAGGCTGGGAAGGACACGCACAAGAATGAAATTGTTGACGGAACCTCGCCCCCAAAACCGGATCCAGCAGAATCGGGCCCATTGTGCAAAGTGCCGACGATGCACATGATGGAGCATGTGCAACGCCCGCAGCCTTTGGACTTCAAATACGAGCTCGTGCCCTTGGAGAGGCTGCTTTTGCGCGCGATTTGGGCTGTCGATGGGATTGGCGAAGCGAAGGGAAAGGCAATGATGGATGGAATGGCTGGAGAGGAGAGGGTGGAACAAGCTGTGAAGAAGGCTGAGCGCCTTATGTTGGGCGGATAATTATATGGGATGGGGATATGGACAACACACTTCATCGATGGATCTTGAAACACAAATGTGATTCGCCTTTATTTCATCACAGACTACCTCAACCCCAACAAAATTTATTCAACTCTCTCTTCCCCTTGTGGTCGCTTTTTATTGGGTTCATTTTGGTATTTCACCAACATCATCACTCAGTCGTCATCACTGTTAACTCTTGTGTAATTTATCGTACATGGCTAGGTTGTAATACTTTTAATTGAATGTAGCATCAGTTTCGTGAATTGGTTGTAAGTTTGATGCGTACTCTTTCTTTCGGTTGAGTAGCAAAAACTTGGAATGAGCACTTAGGTTGATTTTCACCCTTCGACTTCCAATTTCTCAGTATACAGGTATAATTAGTGCCCCGCAGCTGAGAGCTGGTTTGCGCTGTATCCATGCTGCGTCGAGAAACGCGCTGATTTCATGATGTTGAGTGTCTTGCCTACCCCTGAATTTGTACTTCCAGAAAAACAATTCAGATAATCGATGTGTATAGCACACCAGTAGACCCCATCAAGTGGTACTAATAGGTAATCGAATCTGATAACAATAAAATTCTGAGTTTTCTTCAGACTCCATTCAACAATTTATCGTTTAACCCTCAAGGTCTCATTATTCAATTCCTAGATGCGAGTACACGTTAACACGACTGACTTTAGTGGTTTCTTGTTCAGCGGCTTTCACAAAATTCACATCCATTTTTATCGCCAATACTGGAACAAACTGTATTCTATAGCTTATGCTAAGAAACTGTTTAATTGCGCACGGTATAACTGCCTTGCGGTATGTAGGCTACAGAGACGGAACCAATTAGTTATATGGTTATAACAGAGTAATGAAAAGCAATACATGCCACTTATTCGATTCGCCTTGGGACGCATACCGCCGGATCATTCAAGCAGTCATCTACACTAAATCGTCACGGACACGAAAATTGATGTTACTCAAGCGTCAGTAGCTGAATACGAAGAAGAATTCATGTGTATTACCTTTGAGGGGTTGGTGCCCCAAGCGCAGATTTGGTGGCAAGAGCGACGAGAGTCAATGCGAGCAATGTCTTGACGTAGTAAATCATGTTGGATATCTTGATGAGTGTTATGTTAATGTATAATTGTGAGCGCGTGGATAGAATTGGCTGGTTTCTTGGTAGGTGTCCTGAGGTATTCATGAATCAGTTGGTCTGGCTTTTATATTGAAAGCCTATCTCTTCGACAGGAGTTTCTCACACCCAGAGCTACTCGGTGTGGTTATTTTCCAAGACTCAAACTCAGATGCATGTTGCTAATTAACAATCTGTCAAATAATTCAGTAATTCAGTGACAACAAACGGGGTGTTGAATCTGTGTACCTTCTAATAAGTTATGCAGACATACGGGTCTGCGGATTACTTCATCCAAGAGAAGAGGCGTCGTCAACGTTTAGTGCCCTATTATTACTCTTCGAAAACTAAGGATTCGATTTCAAACAAACTCATAAGAGTCACCATGCCTAGTTGGCAATGGAAGATAACTTTAGGGAGCCCCTCGATACACCTGATACGAGTAAATATGTTGTTGTCAAAATAGACGCCCAAAAATAGTCTGTACCGTTGACAGGTCGGTTGACAGTTGCAAACTTTGGAAATAAGTGAAATAAAATGGGTAGTTATTCGAAGGCAGTTACGTTGGAACAATGGTGCATTTCAGATGTAGTAAATTTCAGGGGTTGGTGTCTCGATTGCAGTTCAGGTGGTTGGCTGTTGCAGCTATTGATAAACACCCTGTCGAGTGACTCAGCCTTAAGGGTGAGTAAGCAAATTTGCTAAATCTGTGTACTTTGAAGACATAAGGGTATATGATAGGGGCCTTGGATTGCTCCTTTTAAGTGGGGTACCATATGCGTTAACCGTCCTATTATTTTACTTGGTACTAGTAAGATATCAGCGCAATTAGTGTATGGTGGTTTTTAAACACCTTAGGATAAAGGACTGCGCCCGTACGCGTAGACATATATTGACGGATGAGAATTGCACAAACTTGCCAAACAGCGTCGACAAAATAAGCTAGTATTGTCCAAAGGGATACATCAGCGTTCTGAGAGATGATCTCCGTGTATTGCAAGTCTCTTGGACGCTGAGGTTTTCTTTGAATTCCGTTCAATTTCATCACATAAGTAACTATTTGTTGTCGAAATGTATGTAATCCTCCTTGTCAAATGTGCACCAAATTATATAACTCGCTTTTTCGGGTCTAACCACTTTATACAGATAAGTGTACATGTAAACAGAGGAAAGAAGGAAAACACACATGTCTTCCCTCATGGGTCCTGGCATTCGACGCGACCGTCTGGAAATTCTCTGCAACGAATACTAAATTATCAAGAACGCGGAAATTGACGTGTTCAACGTCAGTGCGTGAACAACATGAAGATTTTAGATGTCCTACGGTGGAATTAGGGCTGGTTCCCCAAGTGCAGTAGTAGTCGCGAGAGCGACGAGAGTCAATGCAAGTAAGGTCTTGATGTAGTAAACCATGTTGGATCGTGATATACGCGAGTTTTACTGTATGTATGTGAGGTTGTACTGTGAAAATGGCCGGCTTTGCGACTGCTATCCTGAGTGTTTAACGATTCTACTAACTTGGTTTTATACTCCAGGCTTCCCCCATCTTGAGAGAAATTCGTTGACAGAAATATACTTGATGTAGTTTATATTTAGGCGCAAATGAGAAGTTATTGATATAAAACCCGTCAAGTGATTCACCCTGAGTAAGTTGGGGTTAAATTTGTGTATGCGTTGACTAAATGCGGATATGTGGCGCTAGGGGGGTAAATGGTCATCGATATCCATCATCCATGATCCTATTATTGCTCTCGACCGATCTCGACGCTCGGTTGATGGCAGTCGCACCTGGATATGTTCCATACTATGATAAGAAACAGTGTATCACATGTGCGGTTGTAGCCGCAAGGGCGACAAGAGTCATGGTGAGCAAGGTTTTGAGGAATACTATTGAACGTAGACCATGTTAAGTACCTGGCTTGCCTGGTTTTATACTCGAGGCTACATCTGGCCCATGTGGGATTTGTATACATACTTCATGCGGTCGTTTCTCAAGACTCACAGGCAAACGATATGGTATTATTAAACAACCCGCCAAGCTATTCGGTCCCACTAACCGTGTGCTTGTCGACAAGTCAATGGGTTATATTTGCCTTATCTTGGAAAGCAAAGAATGTGTTATATTTCGTTTTTTAGTAAAGCCAGTAGGAAGAAGAAATAGCTTGATTTGGGTTTGTATTGGACCTTTCTTCCCGCCAAAATAATGCGACAATGAGCCGGTGTGCGAAAACGAGAAGATAATCAAAGCTTCGATTAAAGATATCATGATCAACGAATATCAAAAGCAACAGCGCTCTATGATACTTGATATACACAATTATAAATACGAGCCAACCCGAGCGCAAACCAAAAGCCGTAAATGGTGATTTCAACGAGGCAGCTTCTCAGTTGATTTATGACGTTTTAAGGAGGGGTAAAGTAATCGAGCAAAGATATGGAGAAATCGATAAGAAATAATACTTAAATGATGCTTTTCCATCGCACTCATTGTTCAACCTATTCTTAACGCTGGACGGCATATGGACCCACGGGACGTCTCGGATGTCCTGTGTTAAAATTAGACGCCCAGTATTGCTCAATGCTATTGTTGTATCAATGTTCACACCGTCAAAGTCCACAAACCTGTAGGTACTAGCAATGATGGGCCGACCACCTCGGAGGTCCTTGGTCCGTCCTGGAACCCTTAGGTTCTCTTCCACAATACGATGGATGCACAAACTGCAAACACCAGAAATTGAGTTTATTTGAACTATGATTGGTAGGTTCTCAAGGTCGCAATTTATGTCAAACTGCATTTTATATCTCATAATAACAACTGTTGGGCATACAGAAATCAGCGTGGCTGCTCGCGTGCGTGCGTTTTTGCGTGTGCCTGCGTGACACGCATTTTTGCGCAACAACTGTGTTCTGCACGCATATTGATATGTTCTGCACGCAATGTCACAGCTGTGTCACACGTAGGATTGTAACGTAACAGTGGTCGTTAGCGTTCATTTATATTTATTTGGTGTGTAATAATGTATTGTCAGTATGCCCTTGTATTATACTAACTTCATGTGCAGCCACCACCACGGATATCAAGCAGTTAGGATGTAGAGATTATTACATGTCTATACTGTATTTGAATTGATCAACATATATGTCTTTAACAGTCTACAATACATGGTAAGTGTAGGTGTTTGGCTCTCGGAACCAGTAGAACTTCAATGAAACAATTTGGTGTTTAGAGGGGCCATACAAACAATGAGCTTGTGGGACGGCTTGGTATGCCGTGTCCCTCGGCGTGGCCTCGCAATAATCTCCGACTCCGCAACCAAGATTCGGCAATAAAATCGGCAACGGTTTATGATCGGTAATATCCGATCAAACGGTGAACTTGGAGAAAAACAACAATTTTGTCAATTTGGCATGCAATTCATGTTGTTGAACGACCACCAGCGTGACACCACAGCACGCTAGGTGCACTCAATTGCACGCATTTACCACGCAGGCAGCACGCGATCCACTTTCCCACGTGAACGCGATGGCACGCGACGGCACGCGATAGCACGCGACCCAATTAAGTGCGTGCAATTGGCACGCAAACAATTGTAATCTGCACGCGATGGCCCCGCAAGCAGTTTAGTCTTGCACGCTAGTACGAAATAATGCGTTTTGGGGTAGTTTAATGCAAAAATACGTCCGGATGTACCATTAGATAGATTGAACTTTCATTTTGGCATTAATGTTGAATGTTTGAAAGATCTCAAATAAATTAAAAGGTGAAACTCAATGAATTCGTTAAATGAGTATCTTGTGGTATGCATTTGTGTTCCTGTTTGGGATCTATATGACACGATTTTCCGTTGAAAATGCGAAGTGTCCGGCTTCAGGATTTGGTAGCTACAAAAATAGCAAGCCTAGAACCTTGATACGTACATTTGTGTCAGGTTTCGTCATGAAGTACTTAGTAGTTAGTGCATACACCCTTAGTTGAACAACGTACTTTGGTGTGGTCGTACATTGCTGTATAAAATGGTTTTCTTATTAATGATACAGTTAATACCCTGTTTACATGAACTATACAAAGTCCTGGTTACTTCCACACAACATTTGTAATTATTTCTCAGATTTTTTTGTTTCCAACATATCCCGGCTCCTTCAGCATTAAAATAATCGATGTAAATGTGCCGGAAACACCCACAGCAAGACAAATACTATATCATTATACTTTGCCGTGATAGGCCGATATAAACTCAGTTAAATTCCAGATTATCTGGAATAATTGTGCCCTTAAATATCTGTTAAAATAACTGTATTAGGGAAGCCCATCTTCAAAGAGACCACCCTAGGATAATACCAACACGTACACCATTGGTTTTGACAAAACCACGACTTGACCACAGCTTTACCACGACACGAGTTTAAAATTACCACGGTCTGTGCTAATTTTATCAGAATACCATGCAATGGGCTGTTCGCACACTCAAAATGTAAGTACTACAATGTAAAGAAAGGCCCAAAACTAGTGAGTACAACTCTGTTTCTCAATGTTCGCTTTTTCAACGGAAAATCGTGTCATAGGTATGACACGATTTTCCGTTGAAAATGCGAAGTGTCTGGCTTCAGATTTTGGTCAGTACAAAAATAGCAAGTCCAGAACCTTAGTACGTACATTAGTGTTAGGTTTCGTAACTAGGTACTTAGTTGTTAGTGCGTACACCCCAGTATGAACAGCATACTTTGGTGTGGTTGTGCTGTGGCTTTGGTTTATGCTGGTGTATCTAATGATTTTCTTATCAATAACACAGTACTACGAGGTTTGCATGGACATATTCCAAATTCAGTTCCCTCTCTCACAACCTTGATTATTATTTGTCAGAGTTCGTCATTTCTAAAGTCTCTCGGCATTTTCGGCTTCAAATTAATCAATGTAATTGTGCCGGAAACAGCCACAACAAGATATATCCTGCAGCATTATGCTTTGCCGTGGACAACCCAATATAAACTCAGAAAAAAATTAGATTATCTGGGGTAATTATACTCTTAATCATCTATTAAAATCGTGGTTTTAGAGAAACCATTGCCAGAGGGACCATCCTACAATAATATCAATATGTACGGCATTGGTTTTGATGAAAACCACGACTTGACCATGACCCGACCACGACACAAGGTAAAATTTACCACGCTCTGTACTAATTTTATCTGGACACTAAGCACTTAGATGTTTGCACACGCAAAATGTAAGTACTATAATAAGAAAAGGCCGGAGACTAGTGAGCAGAATTCTATTTCTCAATGTTCGCATTTTCAACGGAAAATCGTGTCATAATTATGTCATACAAAGTAGGATGACCATTAATTACTTAGTCCAACTGGATGCGTAGCATACTACAATTCTTGCAGAAAATAGCTTACTATACACTACTCTTCATGTGAGTTTTATACGGAATTTTGCACGCAACTAGCACGCTACCACAATAACACTGCACGCGTTTACGTTCCATGCACACGCAACATGTAGCATTTCGCACGCAAAGTCATGTGAAAGACACGCAAATTTGCTGATTCGCATTTATGCGTGGCACGCAAAAATAGGTCGCACGCGGGCTAACCACGCTGATTTCCTGGTGCCCACAACTGTTTATTTGTCCAAAGGTATGTAACACTCCGTTATTCACATGTGAGCTGGATTATCGGAGTAGTCGTTGGCTGTAAACACTGTATGCTGCTGTCAGTGGTTTATAAAATTTTAACAGGGAAGAGGCGAGAAACTTACCTTGTTCAATTTACTCCAGGTGCTTCGCACAATGCCGGATTTTTAAAATCAGGAGGGCATCCGATGGGTCTCCTATCAATCCGGAACGGATAGGGAAATTTAGGATGATTCATTCGACATCAGTCCCGATTAATTATAGAGAATATAAATTAGATACCCGAATAGGTCAGAAGCTGGTGCTGCAAGTACGGTCGTTGTGGCAAGCGCAACGAGAGTCAGGGAAAGCAAGGTCTTGACGTAGTTGTAAACCATGCTGAAGCTTGCTGAGATGCTGTGTGGATAGAGGTTTCTGATTTGGGGCAGGTATCCTGAGGTCTCGATGCCTCAACTGATCTGGCTTTTATACTGTGGCAGCTGCGCATTTTATTTGCGAGATTAATTTAAAACTAAGCTGCTCGGTATGGTTATTTTTTAAGACGCAGATGAGATTTTATTGATAAAAAAGTTGTCAATGGATTCAGTCCGAGTAAGCGGAGATCCAATGCCTGTGCACACTTTAGCCAAATTGGACAAGCTGGGCTGGAGTTGCTTCAACCGATGGAGGGGTCATCGGCGTTCATTTGTCTTATTATTGGATTCGTCAGAAACCATCTGCGCTCTCGGTCAATGACAGGAGCCCTTTGATATATCCCGACATGAAGAGAATGGGGTCGGTAAATAGACGCCCAAAAATAGTTCATGAGCGTCGACAGCTTGATGGGTGGGAATGGGTTACAATTTCATTTGAAAACAAGCATGGCTTTCAATGGGATTGGGTTGTGTCTGACATCTTCCTGCTCCTGGAATGTGTGGGTGCATGGAGTTCATATGCAATATGAGCGAAAACATAAGAAAAGCTCAGACTACAGAAGTCATGATCAAACGGATATGGATACACAAAACATAACCACAGCTTTGGCTTAAAAAACTCGACAGTGAGAGAATGATATGTACAGGTAAAAATACGTCTCCTCGGGCGGGACGAAAGAGCCGCAAATGGCAATATTTCGGGATATTCTTCCTCATTGTTTTGCTGGGAGCTTCCTAAACAGTTTTTGGAGCGTCAGAAAGGTAGAAAAGAACATCACAAAATTCAGGATAACATACCTTGAATGTCGAGTGTCTACCCTAGTTACGGTTCTTGGATAATGAATTCCACATCGCAAAACAGGGCGTCTCGCGTCTCATGTGTCAAAATTAGACGCCCAGTGTTAGTCAGCCTACCGGCTCCCCATTTCTGGCATGACCCACTGGAAAGAAACGCACTATACCCACCTGGATCATACTACAAAACCGACGGTATCAGATGTGATCATCTGAAAATATGTCACTGGCATATACTGTGGCTACCGGGAACGTGAAATATACCACTACTATTTTCCCTTCCCACTGACCACTTGCCTCCACCCCACTACCTCTCCCTTTCCCATTGATGCCACCACATTCCATTCCCGACCCGCTCACTTGCAAAGGTTGTCAAGCATATGATACTCGAGTCCTATGTGTCTATGTATGGAGTAATTGTCGTATCTGCACCGCACCCAAGCTCGCATAGCACAGATAATGTCAAAACCAGTTAGGAGAGAGGAGAAAAGGATGCGATCCTGTTTCCTGGTGTCAAGACCAAGACCATTCCCATCGCTAACACCATATCAGATTAGATATCTGCCATGTGCCACTATTTCACGTGTCATTATCCATAAATGGCAGTATTTCGGCAAAAAAAAACAAACAACGGCATTGGCCAGGGTGCGATCAATGATCATCAATTGGCCAGATCTAGACTCTGAGGGGACCTGAACCGCGGAAGTCGTTTGTCTTCGCTTCCTTTCTCTCATCCTCCCATTATCCTTTCCTCATCCTCGCTTGCTCGTCCTGCGCAAGCGTCTTTTTTTCTCATTTATCGTCAAGACACAGCGTACGCGCCCGAAGGTTGTGGCTTTGTACTCTGATCTGCAAAGTCTACCCGAACACGGGCAACACAGACCCACACGCGCCCCAGATCTCAGGGCCAACAATACAACATCACTTCCCAAATTCTGAACTAGGATTTTGTGTTTATACACACCCATGGCATCCTCATCTAATTCACAAAACACCCACCACTCTCAGCAGCAGCCCTTTGTGCAGCCAGGGGAACCGCTGAACGAGTTCTTGCGCTCGTTTTGGCAGCGGCAGATCACGACGGCGGAGGAGGAGACGCCTGATTATCGGCACCCTCCGCTCCCGCTTGCACGGATTAAGAAGGTTATGAAGAGTGATCCAGATGTGAAGGTGCGGGGTTTTGTTTTGTATCTTTTCCTTGATGATTTTTTGTGTTTTTTTGTGTTTTTTATTTGGGATGTTGACTTTATTTTTTGTGCGCGTACGCGGTTGGGGTTTTTATTTTAGATGATCGCCGCGGATGGTGTGTGTGCTTTTCATGTATGTACCGATGTGCGAGCTGAAGGATTTGGAATTTTGGGATTGCGATAGCACCGATATTGTTTTGCAAGGCATGCGAAAGTGAGTACTCGTTTTCTTTATTTCAGTTTCGTTGGCATTTGTGGGGGAAAATAAGGGGGGATTGTCCGCTGTGGATTCCTTCGTCATGTATATCCTATCCTATTGTCATCTCAGCTCGCTGACTATAACACGTTCCCCACTTTCCACCACCCATCGACAACATTCATTTATCCCTATTGACCCGCATACACAGTATTCATAGCCGAAATCACTGCACGCGCATTCATCGTCGCAGATTCTAACAAGCGACGGACGCTCTCGCGCGCCGACATCGCCAAGGCGCTCTCGAAATCGGACCAGTTTGACTTTTTGATCGACATCGTGCCCAGGGAAGAGGCCAACTTTCCTGTGCCGCTCAATGGCAGCGGGACAGGCGCGTCGGGGGGTGCGGCTGGAGCTGGAGCTGGAGCGGCTGGGGGAGCTGCAGGTACGGGGGCGGGGAAGAAGGGGCAGGGACAGGGACAGGGGAAACAGGACCAGGCCCAGGTACGGTGTTGTTTTTTATTATTATTTTCATTTTTGGGTTCTATTGGATTAAGCAAACGCGCATATATTCTTGAATCTCTGTTGGATTCAATGATTTGCTTTGTACTTTTCTGCTTTTTCTTCGCTTTCTCTGTCTCTCGCTCGACGATAAATAAACGTCGTTCATCGACCCTGCACATCGACGATCAACTCCCAGCCTCCCTAATCCCCTTCTTTCGCTTCTTCCCTTGCTTCTGCTTCTCCTCGTGCTTCCTCATGCTTATCATACATAACGTTACACTACGTACCTTTCAACTAACGTGGCATAACGTAACGGCATTACACAGAACGGCGACGACGCCCATACCCACGCTCACGCGCAAGCGGATGTGGACGACAGCGGTACTGGGACCGGCGGAGGAGGGAGTGGTAGGCCTGGATCGAGCAAAGAGGTTCTAGACCAGGTGCGTTTGCGCAATACCGCTTGTTGTGCTGCTTGAATGCATGAATGGATGGCTGATGTGTCTATTTATAATCCCTGCATTGTGTTGCGTTATCTCGGTGTATTTTGGGGAATTCAGCTGGAATCGTTGCTGGGGAGTAATGGCGCTGGTAGTGGGTCGCGGGGATCGCTGTCGTGATCTATCCCATCCATCTATTCGTCCCGTTTGTTCACCCATGATCCCACCCCATCCACGAAGTCCGCGAAGAAAAAGAACGACCACTCGAATGATACGATCCATGCGCACACCTATTCCTTTTACATTCCAAATTGCTTGTTGGCCCTCATCCCTCACTCCTCCTCATTGTCCCTCCTCAGTCTCCTAGGCGTCGGTGCTAAGACCAACTTGCGTGTGGTGTGCGTTGTGCGATCTCGCCAGCCTTGGAGCTGAAAGAAACTTACAATCAAAATTTATGAATTTGGATATGGATAACGACTACGCTACGACTTTATGGACCTCATACATTAAGTGTGATTGATGGTGGCAGCGCGCGTATGCGAGGGTGGCTCGGAGAGGGAATGAAGAGGTGGATGGGGATGCAAATATGGACGGAGTGGGTAAGCGATGAGATGTGGGATGTGGGTGAGGTGTGAGAGTGGTGGTGGTGAAGTATGACATTTATACTATTATCGTTATTGGTTTTTTATCTTTCTGCTTTGATTTTTTTTTTTTTGATTTTGTTATGTTTTCTTACTTTTACACTTGAGCTTTACGATTTCAGTTTGTGTCCTTTTTTATTCTATTTTGCTGGTTCTGGTTCTGGTTCTGGTCTAGTGATTTTGATCTTCCAGATCGAGTGCATATGTATTTTTGGGCGTCTAATTTCTTTTCCCTTGTGGTAGAGTGTTAGCACGCTCTGGATCACTTGATGGGTTGATTGTCAATATCATTTCACTTCCACTAGTGAGTACTTCAGTCTCGAAGCCTGAAGGGGACCAGACCGTGTAGAGTTGTGTATACTTCCACTGTAAAGAGGACTTTCATTTCAAAGAATCCAAACATTTACCCTCGTGTCTTTTCGCTCAGGGGAATACATGACTTTAATTGGGTAGATCAAACTGTCGCTCTCCGGTTTTTTCTACCCGACGCTGCGCTGATGTTTTTGACGTCTGTCGATCATGGTATCGGTAATTTAAGCCTTAATATCTTCCTGTTTGTTTTCACACAAAATCTTTAGGTCTACATTATGGTGCACACTGCACAAAATGTCCATAGCGTAAACTACTGATCTTTTCAACTGACTTCAAAGAGAAAAGAAAAATAAAACTTGTTTACCAACTTGTTTTAAAAGTTCGCCCGGTTCCCACCCGTCAACTTGTTGACGTTCACGAACTATTTTGGGGCGTCTATTTACCATTTCCATCTTCCCTCTGAGTCATTTCAGGAAGTATTAATCAAACCAGCATTTCCGTATTTAGTCACAGTGTGCACAGGCATAGCATCCCAACCTGTCGGACAGGATCACTTGACAAATTGTTTATCAATAACATCTCATCTGCACTTTGAAAAGAACCAGACCGACTAGGGTTGGATATAAGGATTACGCGATTCAAAAGCGCAGCTGACAGTATAAAAGCTATCATAGTTAGCTGATCAGGACTTCAGGATATCTGCCCCCAAGCCAATTACCACCATCCACACATCGTATCAACACGCTTCAACATGGTTTACAACTACGTCAAGACATTGCTCGCTCTGACTTTAATTGCGCTTGCTACGACTGCACTTGCTGCACCAACGTCTGACATATCACCAAAGTACCTCACCTAAACTCTTCATATTAATCGGGACTGACGTTGAATGAACAATCCTGTATTGCTCTATCCGTTCCGGATTATTAGGAAACCACCCGTCAACTGCTCCCCTAACATAGATATGTGCGGTCCACCTAGCGCATTTTAAACGGCAAGTGTTGCTCCTTCCCCTGTGGTAAAATTTATATGAACCATTGGCGCTGTCTATATAGTTGAATAGTGTGTTTAGAGCCGAAGACTGGTCCGATGATTTGGCTCACATTTGATAACGGAGTGAAACGTACCTTTGGACAAATAAACAGTTTCACATCCTAGTTTAAGCAAACTAAATTTTGGAATTTCTGCCTTCAGTGGTTTGGTTGTTTCCGGAATGATGAGATGGACGTCATGTTTTGTAATATCATGGAAGAGAAAGTAACAAAGTCAGGACCAGGACCTCCCAGGTGGCTGGTCCATTATTGCTGGCAGCTACTGATTTGTAGACTTTGACGGTGTGAATATTGATGCAACAGTAGCAATACTGGGCGTCTAATTTTAACACAGGACATCCAGATATCTTTAATACAAGTGCTGCACATCACACATCAACTTATGGTCTCTTTAACCTGGCTGGAAAATAGAATCATGCTCCTTGAAAAATTGGACTATTGCTCCTTTCAATTGGCAGTGCCTAAAACCAAAGACGACTCTGACAACATTTCTCACATTTGACATCGTAGTATTGTATACCTTTGGACATTTTATAAACAGTTACTTGGTATGTACCGTTGAATTCAGTTTCATCTATACTCGTTAATAAATTTGAATGGGAGTCAAAGTGCAAAAAAATATAAATTTTGCTGAATTGCGTTCTTGTTCCTGTAGTTGGTAGTTGCCTATCACCCTGGCAAAGAGAAAGGCATTGCGGCACAGTGCATGTCACAAGATACTTGTGACCAACTCCTCTGCTCGGCATGCGTCGGAGCTTCAATTACTCACAATGTGACACATGCCGGATCCCCTCGGCATACTCTATTACTATTTGGATGCCGTCGTTACAATTTGTCTGAATGATATTCACAAGTATTCACAAGTTATTGATTTTCTGAAACCCGTCAACCGATGTTTGGCTCACTTGCTGCGCGTGAGACAAAACTCTGTTTTAAACCAGGAGTCAGGAGGCTCTTATAACGCTGCAATTTGCTGCATACATATAAGTGTGTACTTAACAATCGCATTCGAGTTATCTAAATCAAGGCGGGCTATTTTGGTTGTTTTGAAGCATACGATATAACTCCATATCTATTGATCATGATACCCTTGGTAACCTAGCCTTTCATCTTTCTCTTTTTTTACACAAGTTCTTTCCGTCATTGCTTTTGGTTGAGATGATGCACTGAAGTGTTTCCTTCTATCCAGATACCGCAAGGTACATGTGTAAGATATCCAAAATCTAGTTCATTTCGAGTTGTTTAACCTTGTTATTACTATTCTAACTACTGGCATCAAGTAAACTAATTTGTTTCCCCAGTGTTTCTCCAAAGTTTTTCCAAGTCTTGCCCAAAAAGTGAACATGTACAAACTATTGTGTTGGGCTTCCATTTAAATTTTCTCCCGTATCATCATATCAAACGTATCCAAGTGGGACTGCCACCAACCGAGCCTCAATAATAGGACGATGGATGATGATTTACCTTAAAAGTAGTGATCCTGGCGCCACATTTCCGCATTTGGCCAATCCATGTACAAATTTAGCCCCAACTTACTCAGGGGTGAACCACTTGACGGGTTGTATATTAACAACTTCTTATCTGAGCCTGAATAAGAGCTACATCAGGGTAGATTTTTATCAACAAATTTCCAAAAATATGGGTGCAGCTGGGAGTATAAAATCATGCTAGTCGAATCAACAAGCACTCAGAATAGCGGCCGCGAAGCTAGCCAGTTTCACAGCACAACCACATTTACAATACACATCGTGTACATCAGGATCCAACATGCTTTACTACATCAAGACCTTGCTCGCCTTGACTCTCGTCGCTCTCGCTACTACGACCGCACTTGGGACACCAATCCTTCCACCGTAGGGCATCTAAAATCTTCATATCGTTCGCGCACTGACATTGGACACCCCAAATTGTTGCGTTTCCGATGATTCAGTGAGCATTGCGAGCATACTCCAGAGGGTATCGTATGCACGGACCCCTGATAAAAGACATGTGTGTTTTCTTTCTTCCCTCTGTTTACATGTACACTTATCTGTATACAATGATTAGAACAGGAAAATATGACTTTGATAATCTGGTGTACATTTGATAAAGGAGTAATAAACGTCTTTTTACAATTCAATACCTACTTATATATGCGATGAAATTTACATGTAACGAAAGTCATGGAAAATCACTGCTCAAGAAACTCCCAGTACACCCTTATCAATTGGGGTAATTATTGGGTAGATAGCTAGTAAAATTCCAAAGGAGCATCTCTTCCCTCAGAGGAAATGACAGAAAACAAAAAAAATGAGGGATAGTCTCTCAGAACGTCAAGACGGTCGACCCCATTGAGTGAGGTCCAGCTCTATAAGGTAATTTTTGTAATTATATCTTCCTCTGAATGGAAGTGAGGTTGAACGGTAGTTCCATGTGGTACATTGTGCTGGTTATGTTCTGACCATACAGCGATTCACGCGCGATAGACGATATAGTCATATCTTCCCCTATAATGCCCAGACCCATTCAGCAACTCAGCACAAAAAATCCAACACATCCGCTTTAACATCACAAACGCTCTGCAAACCACACTACCGACGCACGGAACGCTCCCTCTTTCCCCGCACGGACCCTTTCATCTGTCATGTCCCCTCTCACCGCAAACCCATGTGCACAGCCGGGGAAGTGCTCCCTCTTGTACCCCGGCGCGAACTTTGCCTCTGCAAGGAGCGCGTCAGCTTGCGCGCAGGCTTCCTGAGGGAATGCAGCGTCTGTTTCGCACGAGTTGATGAGGAGGGGTGCGGTTGCGACGGTGGCATATTTCTGGCAGGAATGAGGAAAGTCAGAATTACATATTAACAAGATGTATAGAAGATTAGAATTAATTACTAGTCCGTACCTCTAGATCTGCGGGTATCTGCAGCATCGATGGGTGTGATACAACAGCAACCTTGATAATGTTCTCAAACGCGAGATCAAACACATAACGTCCTATAGATCACATAAAATTCAACGACTTGATTCATTAGAATCAGATGTGCAGCGGCAAGGGGTGCATACCGCCAAAGCAGAACCCAGTCGCCCCAAATGTTGTCACACCGTGCTGCTCCTTCAGCGCACTGATGACCTTGTCTAGTGGAGGTCGCGTCTTGTCCGGTCCGTGGTTTAGGCGCCAGCTCGCGATGTCGAATTTGAGTGCGCCGTCAACGACGGCGTCGGCGGGAATAGGATCACCGTTGAAGTAGTCTGGGATAAATGTCTATTTCACAATATTTGTCAGGGATGCATGTATAATCACATAGCAGGAATAAGGGTGAGTACGTACACGGAACCCGTTCGCTGCAAAGTCGTCAGCAAGCAGCTGACGTTTCAAATCATATCTTTGAGCTTGAAGTTCTCACTAATAGGAATCACCATAAGCTCACCTGATTGTTGATAAACTGTGGGCCAAAGACATCTGACAAGAAAAGGATGGCCTTTGTCTTGTCGTATTCTTTGCTGGGAGTTGCGACATATACATCTACTCCACCGATTTTCTCCCATTTCCCTGCACGTGTGAGAATAAGCACAAGCAACGCTGTCTTTCACCAAACACCTGTCTGATATCGAAAAACCCACCTGTAGGGGTTCCCTCGTGGGTAACACCTACGATAACACAATGTCACGATTGGGCAAGTTAAACAACATCCACAAACACAAACCAACGAACCTTTGAAGCAATTATCGCAAAAGGTCATGGCAAATCCACACGGGCAGGTTAATATGATGTGCGATCACACCTGCTGCCGACTGTGCTCGCCTCCCTTTTATAGCGTAGCAAAGCAGGCTTACAATTAACGAGTCGAATATAAATTTATGCCTTCGACTTCTTTGACGTCTTGAAATTGATGTAGGCCGAACGAAAAATAGCACCTCTTAGTCAAAATTTTCACGCGCACGGGACAGTCTGGAAGACGACCCGATAAATTAACGGATGAGTTTCCGCTTGACTTGTTGGATGATTGGGGAAACCATTTTATAATCGAGGTTGGGTGTGAAGGTGCACTGCTTCGACTTGTCAGTCATCTTTAGATAGACGTTGGGTAACAACTCGATCGACTGACCTACATCGATTAATACTGACACAAATCAGCGGGATGCTTTTTGATAGTTGATTAGGCAAGTCAGACGTACATCAAGCAGAAGTGATGAATCGACGGTAAAATTAATGAAAAGAGCAGGTAACGGCAAAGGATTGACAGGATTGAAGAATGGTTGTGATGCGAATACATATCATAATGATAGTACAGTACGAAGTAGGAAAAGAAAATTAGGGAAGTGATTAAAAACTGGCAAAGAGGGAAGCTCTAGTAAAACAAGGTCACACAAAAAATGAAAGTCAACAGAAAACGCAAAACAAATTAGAATAGAAGAGGATGTGGATAGAGATTTGGAGGAAAAATCAACGCGCCCCATTTCCTTTGTGGCTGGGACCCGGGTTAGACTGTGGAAGATGCATTCTTTGCTTCATTTCCGCAACCTGTGCAGGCGTCAGCCTTTCTAACTTTTGAGATTCAACCGGGTGTTCATTGTAACAATGTCCAACCAACTCTGCCCAAGGCGCATCTATGCTGAACTTGACAACTGGCTTGGGCGTTGATGACGAATCAGAAGGTGAGGTCAATTCTTTCTGCCTTCCAGCCCTAGAAAAACAGCAAATACACAATGGGATCAGGGTCGGACATCGTCAACCAAGCCAGAAGAGATACTCACAAACATATCCGACAAGTCCAACACTTATCCGTGCGATTGTACAACAGCTCCATATGATTGATGCCCATTTTATGTTGTTGTGGCGGGCGTTGAGAATTATTCTGCTGCTGAGGCTGAGACTGAGTATTCAGATGAGGTTGTGACTGAACACGTTGCTGTGGGTGCTGACGATTATGACTGTGCCCATCAACTTGAGAAGGATTACCAGTTCGTGCATCGGCCTTCGGAGGAGGAGGAGGATGCATATTCTGGACTTGACTTCTGTTTGGCTGTGACTGCATTTGAGGCCTCGGAGGCAAGTTCGCGTTCGGATGCAGATTCGCCGTTGGACGAGTTGGCTGAGGGTGAGGTTTGGAGCGGAACATGGTGTGAAAAGCGGCCGAAGATGGGGCTTTCTGACCCGGTCTAGCATGAGAAGTCGAATTCGGCACAAGGGGTGGACATGCTGTAGTTCTAGGATTAGGTGCAGAATTCCTCGCTGATGGCGCAGGGTGTGGCGGTGCCGACGACGCCTGAGGCGACGGTTGGAATTGCTTCGATTGTGTTGGAAGGGGTGGCGGTCTTATAGGAACAGCAGTGCCAGCCGGTGTCGAATCCGTGTTCGATCGCGTTGAAGGGGTTACGTGAACGGTCTGTGAATTCGAGACTGCAACTGGTGGCCTCAAAGGGAGCGCATTCAAGATGGTATTTAAGACAGGATTAGGCTTCGCGTCCGGATGTCTGATAGCGTCGGCGATCGCAACCCCGATGGCGACAGCTGCCGCTTTGGGGTCGACTTTTTTGTTGGCGTCTGTAGTGGCAAGCGCATTGTGATGATTTCGAGCATCTGCAGCGGCCGACTTCGACGAGGACGGTGCCAGTATCATTTGCGAATTCTCTGCGCGGGCCTGAGGAGTCTGCGATTGAACGGATATGTTCTGATGGCTTGATGCGTTTGTAACCTCCCTCTCCTCTCCGACATTTGTCCCCACAGGAATAAGCCCCGGTGTCAGAGCGGCAATCGGTCGACTTGTTGCCACTGAAGCTGCTGTAGAGCTTTCTCGACCATTCTGTATGTCGGTGCCATTAGAAATACTTGGCTGACTTTTGGTTGGAACAGACTCAATTACAACACCCTCTTTACCCTTTTGCGCATCGCCATGTACAGTAGCTCCTCTGCTAGACAAAGCATTCAATAAGACAGGGGTGTGCGCAGGTCTGACATCCCAAGCCTCGTCCATGCCACCCATATTCGCACTGGAGTGTACGGACGCCGGTATTGTGTGTCTCCTAGGACTGGCAAAAGCAACAGGAATGGGAACAGCGGAAGAAGCGCTTGTCACTCGTCGATCTTTAACCATTCTTGGGGGTACAGTTGCAGGTGTGGCGGGTGTAGGTGCAGGTGCCGGGCTAGGCGTAGGTGACACCTCGCCCTCTTCCTTCGACGGTGATATATGAATAGGCTGGGAAATCAACAAAGGTGCAGGGGTAGGCGTTGCTGTCGGCGTCGTTGTAGGCGTGATTTCACCTTCTTCCTTGCATCGCAGTTTCAGTGCTGAAATTGATGCAGTTGGGGGTACAGGTGTTTCGCGGGGAGGACTAGGGAATACATTAGCCGAAGAAGATGCTTGGGTTTGTCCTGAGCCTGAAGTTGTATTGGAAGAGGCGGATAGCGGTCGGGAAGCTACAGGGTTGTTGTTGGAAGAATTACCATGTTGAGTAGGTGGAGATTGCACGTCGAGGGAAGAAGGGCCATCATTTAAGCTGTGAACAGAACCAGTGGAGACCCGTGAAGTAGACAACTTGGACGAAGATTCTATAGCTGGACAAGCTTGAGGTGACGACGTGGAGCCAGAGCTTGGCGCATCGAGGTTGTCGGTGGTAGCCTGGGATGTCTGCAAAGTGGCGGAGGGGGCATTTGTTAATGAAGACGTCACAATGTTAGCCATTGTTGGTCTGTCATCGACAGCCATCATCATCTCTTCACCCTCAATGCGCTCAACTTTGACGCGTGTGGAAGGGCCCTGACTCTCCTCGTGACATTCGCCGTGCTCATAGTCCGCCCGAGACCTTTTCCGCGACGAGAAAGGTGACATTGAAGGTGTAAGAGTAGGCGTAGGAGGCGGAGTGGGATTCGCAGTCGGCAAGGAATCTCGAGGCCGGGTCATCAAAGTTGACGCCGGTGCTGGGGAAGGAGAACGGGATGACGATGGAGATGGAGATGGAACTGAGCCAGCAGCAGGAGTTGGTAGAGAAAGCAGAGGTGGAAGGAAGGGTGAAGATCTACGATTAGGGTTTCGAGGGTACGTAGGGGCGTTGAAATGGTAGGATACATGATTATCGTACCCACGCCTGGAGGTGTTCTCATTCTGGCTAACGCTCGCATCAATCTGAACGTCGTCGTGTTCAAGTTTGACCTCCACCTCCGATTCAAGCTTGACATTTACTTCCATTTCCGAGTGTTGTGTGCGGTCGTCCCCTATCTCTATGTCCATTTGATTGTGGTCTCCAATTGAAGCTTCGTCCTCTGCAGTACGGGGCAGTTCAGGAGGGCTGGGTGACCGACTCCTCGATGGCGCTTCGTCCATGACACGCCCCTGTCCGTCGGGATGCTCTACATCCTCTGCCTCTTCGCCATCGCGCAAATCAACAGCCATCGACATCGGACTGCTGCACAAATCAATTACCTCCACCTCAGAAGCAACAGATGTAGAGACGCGTTTGCTGATATTGAGATTTCTGATGTTGGCTTCCACACGACTCCCTCCCGCACTAGCTTCTTCGTCAACTTGCCTATGCACGAACGCAGGACTTACAGATCTCGATTCAGGCGACGCCATAATTGAGTTTGCATAGCTCCTTCTCGAATCAGACTGTGGTCGAAGCTGTGCTATCGTTTGCGTGGATTCCGGTGCAGGAATGGGCACTGGAGCTGAATGACGACGATGAGTGTGTGGTTGTGGGTGTGCCGCAAGTTGTGGGGCAGAATGTGGGATTGCGGGTGCGGAAGCGGGTGCGGAAGCGGGTACCGGTGTCGAAGACACGCTGCGGCTGTTGGGAGGGGTGGTGTATGTTGATGATGACGATGTTGAGGGAGGTGGAATTTCAATGTCACTTTGGTTGGAAGTATTGGTGTAGCCATTAGTCTGTGAATACGATGATGTCGATGGATTGGACGTTGATACTGAGGCCACTGCAAATTTCTAAGATGCAAAAGAGAGATAAAGGGGAGGTCAGCCACCAATTAAAACTAAAATAACAGGACGACAAAAGAACAAACACCAAAAAAAGAAAACAAAGGCAGGTAAATGGGCGCCAAGAAAGACGTCAACGTATAAAAAAAGATAGAAAGAAGACCTACCTCATCTTCTGTTGGCCCTTGATTTCGAGTCGCGACGTCTTTGCCAACAGAGCTGTCCTCGTAACAAATTGTTTCCACAATCTTGCCCAATTTCGCCAGCCTCGATTTCAACTCTTCATTTTCCCTCCTTAGCATCCCCGCCTCATCTTGCGCAGCATGATGCTTCTGAATCCCATCACGAACGACAGCGTGATGTGCCACCGAGTCACTCCTCAACCGTTCTTCCCTCATCCTTAGCTTATCCATCTCCAACTGCATATCTATTCTCGACCTCTCCCATGCGCCCCTTTCCGCAGCCAACACATTCTCCAAATCCCTCGCTTTCTGACGTTCTTTGCTAGCCAGCTTCACATAGTCGTCGTGCATTTTGACCATCGCTTGAACCATATGACTAGAGGTTTCGTTCAAGACGCTCTGTAAACCGTTATGAAGCGATTTCAGCAAGGCAGCAATTGTGATGTAGAGAGGATCGGCAGGGGTAGACGGAGGGGGGATTTGGCTAGAGCTAGAAGGCGGTCCTGGAATAAAAGTTGGTAAGTACATGGTCGCTGGTACAAACACTGGAGAAATATTACCTTGATTAGGAACGCCGCTCGGCGGGTGAAACTGGGGCAGAGACTGCGCAGGAAATGTAGATTGTAACTGCTGAAAAGCGTGTGCAAGCATGCGCTGCTGATGGGGCGGGATTGATAGCGATAGCCCGGGTTGATGTTGATTCTGGGTTTCGTCTTGTTGCTGGGGTTGTGTCCGAGGCCCTGGCACGGCAATCGACAGTAGTGAGTTCCTAACTGGGTTGCTTGGGCGGTGCGGAGGTGGGGGCGGGGGCATACTCTGAGACGGTATCCGATGATCGACCTCCCTTGCACTCGACGTGCTTATCTTGCCCTGCTGAAGCTGAAGCTCCTGTTCAAGCGGTCTCCAGATCCCAGGACCATGTTGGGTGGCAGACGGGTGCATGAATGGCATCATACATGGTTCGGGTTGAGGATAGCAATGTGAGTCATGGGTCTGAGAATGATTGCCATGGTGCAATGAACCACTGCCATCCCTATCGTATCGAAAATTTAACGGTACCTAGACAAAAAAGTCACCAGATTGTAAGTACGCGTCAAGATTGTCTGCGCACCTGGTGGTGACCATAAGATGGCGTATGTTGCTGCTGCTGCTGCTGCTGCAACCTCGATTCTTGAGTAAAACTCGGTCCAAGGCGTGGCAACGGTCCAGTACGTTTCTGCTCGCTGTCTTGATTATGCTCTGATGACGGAATCTATCATTCCTCCAGTCAGTTTTACCGCGAGATCAAATTTAGTGGTGCAAGTACTCACGCTCGACGGACCCGGCCCCGCCTGTGCCCACTGGTGGTGCTGAGCATCCTGTCCATTGCGTTTAAAGGGCGGATACCCGGCAGCATTTTGCTGCTGCTCTCGCTGTGGCTGCGACGAAAATGGTGGTGGTGGTGGTGGCGGTGAAAGATTCATGAACGTCCTTTAAACCTCAAACACAATTTGACAATTCGTAACGCGTGGATTTTGATACCCCTATCCCAATGATATGTATGATCCCTTTGGACGGTTGTTATTATAAGCAACCTTGAACGTCTATAAGATACCGAAGAGAACAAAGCCCTCTTTCAAGTGTCTAGTCATCAAGGAACCTGATTACTTACTGCAACAAAGGCGCATCAAAACTAGATGTGATGTGTTTTATGTGACAACAAAGAAAGATATAAGTGAAAGACAAAGGATGTCAGGCAAAGCAAAGAGATAACAATATCTGCCGGGGTGAAAGATCCACACATACAGAAAAGATCGGCACTATTCCGACTCATTTACGTGTTGCACTCCTCCATTAAATAGATACGGCGGCAATTCGATATACATGATGCAAAAATCTGGCCCGAATCCGAGTCAAAAATGATCTTTACTCCAAAAAAACACTCCTCAGTGTGTCCACAGCCTCGAGGTGCGGCCCCAAGTAATGGCGCGTGCGGGTCAAGCGGCTACAAGTTGTGATGCGCCTGCAATGGGTGAGTAAAGCACCCAAAGACGCCGGACACGAGGAGGGTTCTTTGTGCGCCTTCATGACGTTTTTCCAACTTATCCGCGACCATTTGGTCATACCGAAGCCTTCAGAACCTTCAGATGTTATCGCAAGGAGTCCTTGTGTATGTGGTAGGTAGACCGGCCATGGTGTGCCCGTTCAATTTTGATACAGATAAAAATCTTTCCAAAAGGCGTAGATAATCGTCAAACCTGTAGGTACCCACTGCTGGTGATTCCCTGGAATATGGTACCAAGCCGAAGCACTGAAAAGTTCTACCATGAACATGTTTCCAGAGGCAATAATCGTTACGATAAGCCTTCGAATATCCTCAGTTTTTCATATCAACGGAGTATTGCCTCACGTAGGTGCTGCGGGTATAAAGTTTTGAGACTCTCGGAATGAACCAATGAGGCATAAATCTTGCGTATGCCTATGAAAAGTTGATCTGCGGTGCCGGTTGATATTGCCTGCCTTGTACGAACAGGGTAGATCAGATTTTACAGATGTGAGGAGAGATTCCTGTACACGAGAGAAAAAGAGAATACAAAATCAAATCTCTTCGAGGGGAACGAGAAACGAGATCCAAGGTTGGAGAGGTAAAATTTGGAGTCATCCATCACGTGATATGCGCGTCTGTTCGGCAGAGCCCCTAATTATACTCGGGCCAAGAATGTGAATATTCAGATCTTCATGGACATCATCCGTGAAGACTAAGGCTCCAACCGTTTCATTTGTTTATCATTTGTAAACCGTATATACCATTTACCGTTTCGTTTAGTTTACGAGCCTTGTTAAACAGTTTACAAACGTTTATAAACGGTTCAAACGGTAACAGATTTTTGTGCTAAAGTATATCTCTTTTTTGGACAATATTAGGTGCGTATTACATCAAATGATTCATCTTTTATTCTTTACACCAAACTAACTCATTTGCACTCTTGTTTTGGTCCCATTTTTGTACCAATTAGGTGCCGACTATTATATTCCTTGGCAAATGGGCCGCATTAGGACAAGTGATGCGTTGAACGCTGTTGAACGCCTGCCCTTGTAGCCACCCTCGAGCTTACTGTTTACAAACGTTTATAAACGTTTGTAAACTGTTTATTACCGTTTCCGTTTAGTTTGTAAAAAAATTTAAACGGAAACTAAACGGTTGGAGCCTTAGTGAAGACCGAATAAACCTTCAATTAAAAAAACACGCCCCAAAATGGGGAGAACTGTTGGAAGGGTACACCCCATTGACATACAGCTTATCTGCACCTTTAGCATTTATTTCCTTAATGTAGGCCAGGAGATGCGTTTGTGACGGATCATAGGTAGACTAACTGACTCACCGCAGAGAAGAGAGAGAGTATTTGTGATCCACTTTTAATACAAGGCTGGTTAACGTGTGACTATCATCGATAGTGTCATGTGGGCTGGATGTAAGTTCATCCAGGAGGAATAGATATCTTCAGATATCTGCCATTGCTTAGAGCTGTCGAAAAACGCGGAGAACGTCGGTGTTTCCCTTTTTACATTCAATCAGCTTGCTGACGATGTGTTGAATTCAATTGCCTGTGTCTCTATTAGTCGCGTGCGATAACATCCCAGTAGTAGGGGAGGAGTTGTGTATCTATTGACGAAAAGTTTAATCGGCCAATTTACTTGGTCGGGGTCCACGGTGGTGGCGGCTAGCGAATAACGTACTTTGTAGCTGGCTGTTAGAAAAGTTATGTGATAGAATGATGTAAAATCAAATGTTAATGAACCAGCAGCATTTTCGTGGTGTTCATGTGCGCACTAATTGAGGTTACGAGTAATCCATACTATGCTAGTTAGCATCGCATTCCAGGCAAGTGGCTTGTAAATACACTGTGAGCAGTAAGCTTCGAAAGTACTATCAATATAGTATCCATCTGCCTAGGGAAATAGCCTTAAATAGCGGCATCTGCTCGTGCGCCACCTGAGCCACCTCCTCACCCATAGGATTCCCCTTAGTAGTGCACTTAGAAAAGATCATTACCTGTGGCGAAGCAATGTCAATGCTAGTCAACAGCCATTATATCGCTTTCTGTGATCGCAGATGGTAGGCTAAAACTCACGAATCCATGCCCCTTATCGGTTGTACATAATAACTATCTCGATAGCAATTTTTACTTGGCTGTGCCTTTGTTACATTACAAGATGCACTCCTGTGTTTTTCGCACCACAGTAAATCATTCTTTACAACCAGATCAAGTCGGAATTTATAACAGAGGTTTTTCTGGAATCGGCGTATACATATTCTATGATTATTCTAATAAACGCGTGTGACATCAATCGTCCACCGTCCATCAAACTGGTTGATTGAGGCAAAATTCTCCTGTTTACATTTTGAATAGGTGGCTAGCAAAACAATGATGGAATGGAAGTCCTACGTTTAGTGCGATCTGGGCCCAAAAGCTCCTGACCAGGTCTCCAGTAAATCTGCCAGACGGTTGGAAGAAAATGCAAAGCTAATTATACGCGAACTTGGATGTATATAAGGGTTAATTTCAGCTTATACACTCAAAACCACTTCAATCTTCACTAACACCAACTCATTGCTCAAATGAAACTTAACACCTCTTGGGCGTCTCTAGTCGCTTCCGTAGTTCCCTTCGCAGCCATCGGGATTGCTCAATTGTTGCCAGCTAGCCAATGCCCAATTGGAACTACACAAGCTTGCTGCAGCGCCATTCTTCCATCAATTAGGCCTGTGGGGAACATAGGCTGTGAGTATCTCAAATGTTGCATTCAGAGGACGCTACTGAATATATTTCAGTTCATTGTCTTCCCGCCCTTGATAATTGTGTGGTCAGTGGTATGTTACTGCGTCGATTTAGCACTTGTTGCCATTCCTTGGTGCGTGAATGTTTCCACTGGATATCATGCTTTTTGGAAGCTAAATAGCGATATAACAAATAGATTACAGAGCTAGAGATGGGAGTTAATTGTACTGCTTAAAAAGCTTGTATACGCTCGATGGTTGTCTCTGCGAGGTTAGATGGTTCCGATAAAGTTTCTGAAGAAGGGATGGATGATAGAAAATCGTACATGTATATCAAGTTGAACAAAAACAAATTTTCGCCTTGAGAAAGAGCTGTAAATCAACTCAACGCTAATTCCAATACCCAGATTGGTGCTTTACCGCCACCTATGTCAAAATATAAGCTCTGGCTCCCATCTAATCACCAGAAAGGGTTGATTTGGTAGACAAAAAGAACCTGGAATCAGTGGCGTCCAAGATGGACAGCATTGACAATGCCAAGGAACGCAATGTTGAAGGTATCTGCGATGCGATCCGCAAGGCACATAAAAACATAACTGGGTCAAGCAGCGTCGATCTATCTCCAAAGCGCCTGTGCAAAAGGTGATTTCCAGCAAAGGCGATGCTGAATATTTGTTGACCTGTCAAACTTTCACATAAAAAAAAACACCGACACGAGCGTCTCCAAGTTCTTACTAGCATCGAATCGAAAGGATAAAGTTCATGGACGGTGCACAAAGATACTACCTCAACGTGGGGTATTATTGACACAACACGAGTGCCCCTTTTCACTCGTGACTCGGTACGTGTTTCTGCCGATGAATTCATTCCGACATACGTGGAGGATTGCGGTTTTTCGAACATCGGTAGATCCGTCATCCTGCAGGCAAGTAGCTCCGAGGGTTTATTTAGGGCCGTCTATTGTTTCATCTGCCACAGTGCTGGCATGCAGTTTGCAGCAAGTTTTGCGGGATGTATGCCAAAAATGAGAGGGTACTGAACGAAAGAGAACCAACAGCGGTTCTCACAGTGCTTTCAGGTGATGGTGTACAATGAACACGAACAGGGGCACAGGCGCTAAACCTGCGTCAAGACGCCACTCCGAACAAACAACAACAAGCAGTTACCATGACAACGCGGTAGAAATGGGAGGGGATTTACAGAATCTGGATTGCTTGGTTACCTGCTTGCCTCTTTAACTCTTATCTCCCAATCCTTTTCACGGTTCTGAAGTTCCTGGTTCTATTCTACAACTCTGCCGGAAGCCATATATAATCGCCATAGTTCATCAAGCGTTCGATTTGTGGGCAAGACAATCCATACCATTTACCGGCCTCTTTTGTCTCGGCCTCACTATCGCGAAGCACAATCCTTGAACCATCGCAAGGATCGATATATTGGCCACGGAAAGGAAGATCATCTTATACCAATTGTACGGAGATTGTGCTTGTAGTTGAAGGACACAAAGACAGAATGGCATCAGCAGTGTATTCGGAGCCACCATGTGAGTACTCTTTACTTCCAATATGGTCGGGGCGATTGGGTGTTCCTGTTGGGGTACTCGTTGAGCAGGATGTTACGCGCGATCCAGGACATATAGGCTCCAGTTCTTCCTATATTTACGAGTTCCGGTGATGCTGCGCTTAGGACGTCTCAGTTGCGGAAAACGGCATCGGGATGTATGTTGTTCGTTCATATGGATCCACATACCTGGATTCATACTGGCAATTTCTCCTGGACTTGGTTAGCCAATTATCGGAGAATTGTCCACAATATCTTTTGTGTTTGCGTCCGATTTCATTATGGGTTCTAAAAATAATAAGTACGCTATGCTGACCATGCTGTTATTCAATTCAATATCTACAGCATCGCGACTTTCAATATCGCTGGAGGGAACAGCGTCGTCTTCCCCTTTCCCATCGCCCTCGTCCTCTTTTATACCTCCACCCACGCCTGGAGCCCACGAATTTGCCGTCAAACCGGTTCCGCCCGTGCGCAACGGGAAAAAAACGAGTACAACAAACTCTACGTCTCACCCACCATCGCAGTCGCAACCACTGAACCCACAGGTGCCGAGCCCACCTCTGCTACTCCCTGAAACAGATTCTGGTAGCAGTGACCTAACTTCCGAGCTGAAAATGCACCATGAGCCATCATCACAGCCGCCCTCGCTAAAGGGCGTCGTTCAGGCACATATTTCAAACACAAATGGGCTATCTCAACTGCCGCCGACCTCAAAAGAAGCGTTGCCTCCAGCGCCGTTGTCCCCTGCTTTGATCTCTCCTATGACCCCTACACCATCGAGTGTCCAGAGGAAGATCATTCCAAAGGAGTATCTCGAGCCGCCTCGGACTCCGGGGCACGCTGAACAATCCCACTCGTCATCCACGACGCCGACAATACCAATTTCTGCCCTCCCATCCGAAGAAGATGAGAAATTTGCTAGTGAAAACTCATCTCCTGCAACGGCAACTGCATCATCGTTTCCACCTCCATCGTCGTCGTTATTGCCACCCTCTCATAGTCAAGATGTAGACCATTCTCCTTCCAAAATTATCATTCCAGATAATCTTCTCGACGCGTCTATACCAGGTAGCGGGCTTTCGAGTCCTGCATTCACACCCAGCAGCCGACCCATGTCCAGCGCTGACCCTTCACTGTTTTCCAACCGCCCCGCTCCTCCTTCACCTGCAATGTCGCGTCGCGTGTCTGGCGCGCCCTCCATATCCTCCACCCGCTCACGTTCATCGCGACCCCCATCTACCTCCGTATCTCGTACAAATTCTCTCAGACATTCTACCCAGTCGACACACTCGAACGCCGCCGGCTCCGCGCGCAATTCGCCCGTGATCAACCCACATCGGCAGTCCGTAGGCAGCCAGCTGAGCCAGAGCTTTGCGCCGCTGCCGTCCCCACAACACCTCACTTTCTCGCTGAACGTGCCTCAACCATCGGC
The DNA here is from genome assembly GCF_017499595.1 of Psilocybe cubensis. Lineage (NCBI taxonomy): Eukaryota > Fungi > Basidiomycota > Agaricomycetes > Agaricales > Agrocybaceae > Psilocybe > Psilocybe cubensis. Next base: position 3,794,135 of record NC_063002.1, on the reverse strand, counting down.
TTCTGGCTCATCTAGCACAACGTCGTCGTCTGTCGGTGTTCCTGCGAGCCCCAGTGCGTCGGGCGCGGCCACACTCCTCCCAGTCACACCAGCGACCGCAGTGTCGACCTCGTCGAAGCGCGCGTCGGCGATAACTTACATTAAGATCCGCGATTTCGGCTTCGCGCCCTCGGACGAACGGCACGTCGGACTCGGCCCTGAGGTGCCCAAGCCTAACCGCATCGGGCGGATGAACCGGCGGCTGCGCGGGACGCGCACGCTGAGCACGTTCAGCCAGGGCAGTGTGAGCAGCTCGGACGGTGATGGCGAGGAAGAGGATGAAGATGATGTTGATTTGGAGGGTTGGAGTATCGGCGGGTACGGCGGTAGAGGCGGGTGGGATGGGCTCAGGATAGGTTTGGGAAGGTTCAATCAGCACTCGGGCGCGAATGCTGCGACGGTTATGGAGAACGAGCGTCAGCAGCAGCTGCAGAATCAGGACTTCCCGAGCCGGATGGATTTGGATAGGAATTTCTTGGATGGGGATGATATGGATGATGATGATGAATATTACGACGCTGCTCAAGATGAAGAGGACGAAGAGACATTGTATCCTGGGCTGTATCGTGCACTATATGCCTTTGAACCGGAGGGTACTGCTGAAATGAGATTGGTGGAGGACCAGATTGTGCGTGTGGTTGGACGAGGCGGAGGTGTGGGTTGGGCAGTAGTCATTGATGAAAATGCAGAGGGAGACGAGGCTGGTTCGAAAGCAGATGGAAGTACGTCTGCGCCAAAACATGCTCTCGTGCCGGAGAGCTACTTGGAGCCAGTGAGATTGGATTGGGAAGATGAGGATGAGGAGGCTGCTGTTCCCGCTGCTGCTGCTGGCGGTAGCGGTGGTGAACATGATGTGGCTACTCCAGTCAAGAATATTCCTTCGATTACTTTGGCGTAGACTCTGCTGCGTTTCTCGTTTTCTTCCGGTGTCGATGATATACACCACCTCTTTCTTTCGTTCGGGGTTTGTGGTTTGTCCTCTTTTATTTGCTTTCTCCTTGATGGTCAGCTATTCTCGTGCAATCTGTGGTCGAGGTTGTTGCACCCATTGTACCCTGATAGCTAGGAATGCCCTCGCTTTCTTTGTTCTGATATCAATTACTCTTTTATTTTCATGTTCATTTGGATCAATACAAATTCAACCACCCACTGTACTTCAGATTTCAAGTTTGTGACCAGTATCTTTTGATCGTACAGGTTGTATGTACCTACTTAAATTTGGTTTCTACGTTCTGTACGTAATATTTGGCCTATTACATTTACGTTCCACTTTTCACTTGATAAAACTTCGCCTAGGCTGCAAAAAGTCCTCACAGATAAGTACAGTTGCGATCAACGGTCAAAACTGGCGGTTGCCCCTAGTTGGTGGCATGTGACTACGGCGCGTTCAAGGCGCGTTCGCACTCGAAATGGCAAGCTAATTCTGATCATCCCAATGTGACCGACAGAGCTATTGATGAAATGGATTCGGAAAAGAGATTTTATTGCTGTAAATTGTACATTCACAAGTCAAGAAATTGGCAAGTTTATAACACTTCCGGAGCTCTCGGAGGGGTCCAAATCATGTCGCTTACTTTCGAGCTGGATACAAGTCAGAAACCGGTGGTAGACCCAGTCCGCGTCGATCCCATACCACAGGTACCGGGGAGTCTGCTCCTAGGGGAGGTTGTCCCTCCCTGACCCAGCCCAGCCTCGCTGTAGATAACCCAGCAGCCCTCACGAACAAAGACCCATCAATCAACTCTGCATCCTTGAGCTCCGTTCCGGCAAATTCTCCCTTAGGTATGGAGCCAAAGCGTGAGGAGTAGTCAGCAAGAGCGCGCTGAAGCTTGGATATATGATCATCTGGATGCGTGAGGGTTGATTGGATGATGGCGAGCCAGGGTTCGGGTGTTACGGCGTGAGGAGAGCTGGCGGATGGGTATGCTTCGGCGTGAGGAGTTGGGTGGGCACCTGGAGGGGTGGGGTGCAGCAAGCTCTCGTCGTTGAAAAAGCGTGCGATGTCGATGGGATACCTATGGCGTGCAATATACCATACCAAAGTCAGGGACAGGTATCCCTTCAATAAAAGGACTTGAGAGGACGGCTTGATGTACGAAGTAACACTGGAAAGGAAGATGGAAGATGTGACAAAATGCATGCTGTTTTGTTCCAGACATCAAAAAATTATAAACACCAAAAGCAGTTAGTAAAACTTACTTGAAAAAGTCGGCGTTGAAAGGCTTGTCAGACCCCTCGAATCCGCCTACTCCATATATCAAGGAAGAGAGCCAAATGAGCTCTTTGACCTTGTCTTGCAAGTTGTCGCCGCCCCCAATCCACTCGTCGACGTACTTGACGATTGTTTCAGCTGAATTGTCCAGGTTTTCCTTGTAGAAGCCCATGGGATTCTTTAACTCGACTGGGGCAAGTGCGGGATTTGCGAGAACTCGTGCAAGGATTGTGAACGCGTGTAGCCCCTTTCCAGTCACGCCTTTGTCCCCTAATCCCACTTTACTTGCGAATTGGGACACAAGGCTCTCCACTGCACCACCTTCACTAAAGATTGAAGGAGGGAATAAAGTGGGTGATTCTGCCTTGTGCACTGCGATCTGGGCAAGGCCTATACGAAACAGAAGCCAAGAAAAGATGACATCGTTTTGAATTGATTCAGATAATCAAAGAAATCTGACAAACGGACCTTCAGCCAAAACACCCGGTACAGCGAATTCAACACCTAGTCCAACATGAATGAGGGGGTGGAAAAGGCCCGCCAAGAGACGGTTCAACATTGCCGGATGATTATCTCCAGCGCCGACATTAGCGCTAGCAGAAAAGATATACTCTTCTAATATTGCGCTGACGTCCTTCGCAATGACTTCAGCTTTGAAGAATTCAAGGTATGCCTGATAGTAACTGCATATAGGTGAGAACATGTCAGATAGGATATCCATTGGAACGTACTTTTCATCGCCCAAGTAATCCTTCCAATTTTCCTTTGTGATGGGATTGGGAGAGACAAACGCATCCCTTTGATCTTTGCTATTCTCTTCAAACGTCTTTCTTATAATGGAGGCATCTGCTCCGAGAGCCCACAGTGTCAAAAGAGTATGAGGGATATGGCTGATCGAAAGCAATTAGTACAACTCGGTAAGGATCGGCGTACGGACGAATGGTTTTCGCATCACGTACTTGTGGAAACCGCGAAAGTTGAAGAAAACATGGTGTTTCTTCTGATTCTCGGTCAGAGCTTCCCTCAAAGCAGTAGTTGATTCGGGGGAGATGCCTGGCCAGATACGAGGCGCCAATGGATTCTTTTCCGTGGCAACAGAGGGAATAGGAAAGTATGTTGGATCAATAGCAGCTGGCATATCGTGAAGGTTGTGAGATGGTGTTGTTGGGAGATAGTGTCTTCAAGTTCCCAGTCACATCCTTTATATAAAGAGCTGTGCGTATCAGTGGCTGGGCATATCGGCTCCTGCTAGTGCAAAGAACTCTATAGATCTGTACCGTGCGTCATGAGATACCCAATTCGATTGTTGTCATTACAAGAAGCCCCGTGAGATCTACAATCAGCTTGGTGAGCAGCTGCGGGCGAGATGACTCGTTTTGAAGAATTAGCTTGAATACAAGCCATGACGCTATCATTTCAGCCATTGGTAAGCTCGAGTGGGATAGAGTGTTTTTAGAGATTCGAGCGACTGTAGCGGCTGTTATGTTCCGGAGAAAAAATTGTGTTGGAAAACAAACTTTTCTGAGTAATGAAGACCCCTGAAAACGTGATGTCTTCAATCATAATGCTATGTGGGGCTTAGACGGTTTTTTGACATCAAGAAATTCCTTTTCAACGAGAAAATACCAAAGATATGACACTTTGGTTGAACTTAAAGCCATCGTGAAAGCTTTCTGCATCACATAGAGTAACATGCAAGGAATATGTATTCCACGCACGCCTACAGTCGGAAGCTGTATAAGCAAAACGTCAGCCGGTTAGCTATCCGGTGAGGTGTTTCAACGAAGGGCGGTGCGGGAAGAGCTGTTCACATCTAGGACTTACAATTCGGAAAAGAAAACCGCGTCCTACACCACTGGTGGTGGTGCTATGTCCAGATGAGAAGTTGATCCTTGACTCGGTCTGAGGCTTGGCTGGCATTAACTCACTACGCGATCCATATCAACATCACGGAAGGAGCGTTCCTGCCTATTATAATCTAGCTTTTCAGAGAATAGACGCTTGAGCAGATTCGCCCGTAAGTAGTGAATAAATGAAAGTCTGTGTCGTTCAGTGTGAACTTGAAGTGAATCTTCGTGGAACCAAACAAGGCTTCTTCTGCTTCAAAAATTCCTAGTAGGAATTTAGAAAACCGACCTTCTTTGAGCTTTTAGCATAGGAGTATTCTGACGGCGATCTCATACTAAAGCGATAAAGAAAGGGGACTGAGTCAAAAAGAATCAAGATCTCGTGGCACACACTGAAGTGATCCTCGTTGTAGCAACATTGTGGTCACGTACAGACATTTTCGTGTCTGCCTGCTCTTGTTACAGTTTTGATAAAGAACTTGACTTCGTAACTCCCATTAAACCCAACTATGATATAGCATAAGACATTTCCGGATCTACAACCGAAAGCAAAATATAAATCAATATCAAATCAACATCGAAGCAGGTAATCCACTGATATTCCAGATAATTCCGTATTGTATACTCCAGGTTAAACTCTAGGGTAAAAATAAGCTCAAGCTGAGCTGATATCGACAGTTTCGTCTCCTGAGAAATACTCTGGGAGAACATACGCCAACTTCTTGCGGTCGGCGGGGTTTTGCTTGTGCGACCTGGGCATGATGCTGAACTTCATGGAGCCGACTTCTTCTAAGAACACATCTGCATCGTTTCCTTCGATAGCCGCCTGCAACTCGTCTAGGATGGTAGCAGCGACCAGACGGGATGTGTCCGCATTAGCTTTGAGGGTCTTGAAAACCTCATGAGCAGTAACAGCCTCGGATTGGGGTCTCCACGAGTCGTAATCCGTCGCAGTGGCGATGAGGGCGTAGCTCAGCTCCGCCTCCCTCGCCAACTTGGCCTCGGGCAACACACTCATGTTGATGAGATCTCCACCCCATTGGCGATACATCTTGCTCTCCGCCCTGGTGGAGAACTGTGGGCCCTCCATGCACACGATGCATTTGTCGGTGAAGAGCTGCACACCACGGCCTTCCGCCTCCAACGCCTTGCGCACGCGTGGCTCGAGCCAGCTCACAAACTTGTTGCTGAATGGATCGCCGAACATGGCGTGGGCTACGATGCTCGTGTCTTGGAAGAAAGATGCGGGCCGCACACCCTTGGTGCGATCGATGATCTGTGTGGGGATCGCGAAAGACCCAGGGGATATTTCCTCACGCAACGAGCCCACAGCCGAGAATGCCAGGATGACACGTACACCGAGATGCTTGAGTGCAGCGATATTTGCGCGTCCTGGAACCGCAGATGGGTTGATTGAATGACCTACACCGTGTCGTGCCAGGAAAGCGACCTTTGTGCCGGAGGGTAGACTGGCTATGGTAATTGGAGAACTAGGGAATCCCCATGGCTAAAAACTAATAATTAGAACACTAAAAGCTGATAGCTCAGCCACTGCTCACCGTCTCTGGGTTCACAGACTTTCTAAAATGAACAAACAGCTCAGTGTCCGATTAGACGTCGCTGAAATCACACTTACACAAACGTCAAATTATCGAGATGGTAGAGACCACTTCCACCGATAACGCCAATGAGAACTATGATAATGTTCAACTCGAGTTTACTTCTAAGAAAAGTTGTTCTCTTTACCTTTCTCTTCAACCATCTTTCCGTTGTCTAAAAGTTTGAGAACGAAATGACTGATAAATAAATAAATCGATCGTCAGCATGATCTGAATGGGGATGTAAAATCTAACCGATCGTGTGCGATTGCTAATGCCGACTTTGCCGCTTTGAACCGGCGGATGAAAATGACCGGCAAAATGCGGCGAGTTTAACTTGGCGATCTCAGAAAACTGGCATGAACTACACACGAGGTGGAAAACCTTGGTGTTGTCTTGTAACGAGGTTTTGACATACAGTCAAATTTGATGGTACTCTGTTGTCAGCTCTTAATGTAGCCGTGGTGAGTTTTATCCAGCGGTGATACGGTGAGAACTTAAATCGAAAGAACGTAAAGATTGCCATGTTGTTTGGAGATGCAGAGATCATATCCTCAAATATGCTCCATATCTTATACTATGATTTCCATATTGTCGGACATTTCTTCATGAAATTCTAGCACGTGTCTACTAGCATTCCCAATGTGTAATTTCAGTCTTTTGCTTTATAATTTTTCTAAAGAACTAATTTATCAAATACAAGACAATAAAACTCTGTCAGGTTAGCTTTCCTGAGGGAGCAAGGTATAGGTATAACTCTTTTGTAGACATTTTAATTGAAAGTGATAGCATTTACCCAGCATTTACCCAAATTTGAATTGTAGGCTACTTTCTGTTGTTAAACTAAGGGTAATAAAGTGGATCAAAGTTCATCAAACGGACAGAATTGGATCATACGTACTTGTACATCATGGACGGAAGGTCATATCATGCAAAACCTGCGGGCTCAGTGGGGACTAGTTTGTGGTCAATTTCAGAAAAGTTGTCCCATTTCCCAATTTTAGTAGTTATACGTTATGCCCCTCCCATTTAGTGTAGAACTGGTCATAAATGGACTAAATATTCGCTCAATAGGCCGACCTCATGTATTCATGACAGCCTGTGGGTTCATGATATGGATCTTTCTTACATTTTATCCTATAACACGTTTTAGGGTTCATTCAACTTCATTGCCTGAGTGTAATGCGCTTACGCTGTGTGATTAGTGTGACTGTAAGAAGACCTTAAAATGCTCAGTGAGCTTCTGGCGGAAGACGGATAGTGCAATGGATCATTCTATACATGTACGTATTTGTAATTGTCCGTAGACCAGTGTATCCTTTCTCTGAAAAAGTGAAGACATTCGGTGATCCCCGTATTAGGCAAATTTGCATCACGGACAACTCTACAGGAATGGAACCAATTATGTTAGAAGTTATTTGAGGGTGCAAATGCGTTGACGTTCTCGGGCCCAAACCTTTGGGGTTGGCCTCGTGCGATTATAGCTATCCTGTTAGTTGCCTCCCATTCAAGCTTCTCGTACAATCATTCTGCTATGTTTACATTGCATTAACATTTCGTATACTTACGCACACAGACAGAATTACTCTGGGTAGCTCACGGCGCTAGGCCAATGACAATATCCAAAAACAAAAACTCACAAACAGTTCCCCAGGGAATCATGGAAAAGGACAAATGTTCTAGGCACTCTCTCTATGATGATCATCCCAGATGCATATCAGAAAAACCTTCGTCATGAACTCCGTGTCCGAGACTGTTCGACCTGATGTGAATATTAATTATAGAGACAGGGCCAAATGACGGTGTGAAAACCCATGTGATGTCGTACGAACGGCGGAGAGGCAAAATGGAGAGGCGGCCACTTCCCAATACAGCGTGCGCAGTACGTGCCGAAGGGAAGAGTATCCTTTTCAGTCGGCCCCCGTTCTTTCTCAGCAGCTTCCAACGTGAGTATCTGGGGTACTCTCCGCCAGGAGTCGGGAGACCAAGGCTTGGGAAATCTGGGAAGGAAATCGAGAACGGGAATAAACGATACTTAAAATAGTCGCACGGGCGGCCTGTACAATGCGATGCCTATTGTACGTCCTGTCGACTCCACAGACCGCATAGCAATGGAAATGACCCTTCAACGTGGAGGACAGAAGTAGCATGATATCGTACGACACTACATACAGGAGGTAGATGTAGTGAAAAGGCAACGCTTCTTTTCATATTTACATAGACCATTGTAGAAAGATTACATTCCACTGCTTGACCCCGGTCCCCAGGACTGTCATACAGTTTTGAACAATGCTAACACGACCTGTTCGCGTGATACAATCTACTTCAATGTAGAAAAATGTACTGATATGTGAGATTCGGTGTGATTATTTTGTCATTGTTAGTCATTTCGATGTTACATTTGTCCTAATTGATTGGGTCCCGATAAACGAGAAGCTTTCGCATGGAAAAAATCCAGAGAATCAGCGCGTGGTTCTTTATCTAATAGACGTTGGAGACCCAACGCATTCTCTTGAGAAATCCGACATCAAGTGCTCAAAGACTAGAACTGAAACGATACTAGTCTTAGTGAATCAGAAGTCGCTTATGGGGCGCAAAAAATGAACCACAGCATTTTTAATGGAGCGATTCAGAACCCATGTCCCAAATTGTTGGTGAGTGGACGAAGAAACGTTGGTTTATATATTGTGTACAAGATCTAATACATTGAGCATCAAAAACAAAGACAGCGACGTGAGTACTTGGGACTGTGTGGATGAGATAAGGATATGCAAAATAGGAAGCTGAAATGTGGGAAGGTATATGGCACAGGATTAAGTTGGATTAGCTGGAATACACTTAAAAGATTATTCTGATCGGGGCTCCGCGAAGTACACTCCATTGCGTGGGAGTCATTGGCGAGATAGACCTAACCAAGAATGATCACAGGTTAAATTGTTTAATATGACGCATTATGATGAAGGATGCCAGGATTTCTGATCAGCATAGTCAGAACCATCGCACAAGACAAAACGAGATGCGAAATCAATGACCTGGGATAATGTGCGCGTATGGCTCGTAGATGATAAGATTGTTTCCAGAAACGTCGTACGCCCTAAAGTGGGCGGGTTTGAGATCATAATGAGCAACAAGTCCATTGTCCATGGTCGTGCACTAGAACACATGAAAGCATGTTAGCAGATTTATCATTTTGGCAGAAAGGCGCTTAGGGTACGAACAGTCCACTCCTGACCGGCATACAAATTGAACCCCCATTTATACTCCTTTCCATCCGAGGCCATGAACTTTCTGGTCGTAGATCTGAGTGATAGATAGAGGGTCAGTCTGGAGAACATAGAACTGTGCAGACCCGACTTACGCTCCGAAGAAGGCGGTTTTCTTCAAATAGCGTGACATGGGCATAGTGGATTGCTGTGGGGCCTTCGTAAAGGATATTGTGCCCAGGTTTTCGTCTGCTTGGAAGTCAAGGTGGATGATAGGGTCTCGGGTGAGAGGTAGTGTGCTCCGGAAACGCGAAGCCCGATTGTTCATTTCGTATATCTTGGTACTTGTGTGACCAGGCTGCCGAGCCACATGAAAGAAGAATCGGTCATACATTTCGTCAAAATCGGAGTTGGATAGCTGACCAGTGCGATCCTCGAACGTGTATGGGAGGGGTCGATGCAGCCTAGTCATTTCAAGTGATGTTTTCGTGTGTGGAAGACTCGAGGGACCGCGTCGCAGGTAAAAGTCAGTGGTAAAGGTCGATCAAGGAAGCTGCGTTGCGTCGCGCTATATAAGAGAAACTATTGGGGCCCAGAGCGGATGCACCACGCTTCAGATGTTCGAAAATGGTCTTCGTGGTGCGGAAAAGAAGACCGTTTCTGTCAAAAAGTCGAGTGAAGAAAAGTGGGGAAATCCCACAATGTGGGACTAGGTCAAAATAAGGCGACCATAGAGTTATGACATCCATCTTTGGGACCGAGATCGAATCTGATGTTTGTTACCCGAAATAAAAGAGACAATCCAGGGCAGTCAGCCGTAAAGCAGTTTGGCGGGACATCTTGGTGACGCAATCAATTGGAAGAAAGGAAGGAATTAGGCAAACACAGAAGAGCCACCATATATTTAAGATAAGCCACTTTGGTCAGCACCTCCTCGTCCACACGAAAGGGGGTAGAACGTTTATTTAATGCTTGCGCGGGTGAAAATCATCCTCGTCACAGAAGGTGATTTAGGGCCGGAGGCAGTGATAGAATTGAACGGGGAAAGGTTTGATCAAAAAGGCCACTGTATTGAGGTTACAATGATCAAGTCAGGCACTCACCCTGGTTGCTTGATAAGGTCAGGTGTTTTGTTTCAAAGAGCTTCGCAACCTCAGCACTGTCACTTGTACAGCTACGACATATTCAAAGGCGACCTTCAAGAGACAGGAATGATAGGACATTATCACCAGTCAAACGATGAAAGTCCTCAAGATACGTATCTGTTCGCCATTTTTTACAATATCATTTCTTATTCAAACACATCAACAAGTCATGAGGTTGCAATGGGTCCACCTGAGACTATGTCTCGAGTTCAGATAGCTGGATGGGGATTAGGATTGGGGATGGGTGCCAAGGTATAATTCCGGGCTCCCCCAAGCGCCTACAGTTAGAATCAAAATGAATGGTATAAAGGTAAGCAGATTGCAAGGTAAGGTGGCTATTTGCAGGACAATTTTCACATTGACAGTGGCGCGGCAATAATTATGGTTAGAGAACGCGCCTGGGTAATAGAACGGGATCCAGACCTCGTAGAAGGCATGTTTGTTTCGGCTTTCGGACCTCAATGATAAAGAAAGGGCCATTTAGCTCACGAAGAACAGCAAGGACACAAAGACTTTAGACGCATCACCTCAAAGTAATATGGGGTATTTGAAGCAAGCCGACAGAGGTAATGTATCTTCCAGAGAAACGAACCAATCTTCATGTTCTTTCGTCTGGGGATACACTGAATGAATCGTGGAACCCTCGGCAGGGGTAAGCATAACTTGCACTGAGGCTCGCAGGATGCTGATCATTTATTGTCGTAGGCGAAGCACAAAGAGTCAACGTGGTCAATATGAAGGACATCGGTGAGTGAAACCAGCGGAGTCGAGGAAAGCTTAAAGTGACGTACGTCATGAACAGATAGCCCAACTGAATTGCCCTGTGACCACGACCAGCTGCCCGACATCATCGCCTGATAGTGACTCTTCTCCATCATGTCGGCAGTCACCTGATATTTTGGGGAAGAAAGAAGACATATCGAGAAACGGTGACACATTGAACACATACGATGCTCTCGCGAACAGACTTCTTTACACCGAGGGCGGCATTGACATCGTGGTTCGAGAATTATTCAAAAGATTTCGGCATGATATACAGAATATACTGCGGAGCCCATAAGAGGTCAAAAGTTCGGCCACATATTTGCAACAATGCAAGGTGTGCCCGGTAAGAACTACTTTCCGGTCGATGAGCAAATGCTATCAAAAAGGAACACGGCAAATAGTGTCACATCCGCAGGTGGTGCATACTAGTCCCTTTTGACATTAAGAACAAGATACATTGGGGATACACTGCAGAAGCACCTGGTGAATAAACAAGGGAAAGCTGACAAAAAATAAGGCATAACTCACCAAATGTACAGAAGAGATAACGTAAGCCAATTGTAACTGCAGACTAAACGGATGTGCTTTCAGCTATTATGGATGCAGAAGTCTTTGCGTCGAGGAACAATTCATTCATTTCGTTAATGTCTTCGGCCTCAATCTGGTTCCGCCCAGCCAATTTAGCCAGGATAGATGCAGGGGTCAATAGTTGGAGGGCATAGCTTTTGGAGATAGATAGAGTGTTAGAGTTGTAGCAATATATACACCGCCGAGATGACCTTACCGCAATGAACTCTTCTCGCCCTCCCCTGCAAGTTTATCCAACACATCGGGGCTCAACTTTAGTCCTTCGACGTTAGCCCTCGCTTGTACAACTTTGCCGATTTGTTCTTTGGTGTATGCATCTGTTTTGACGATCATACAGCTGCGACAAATGCATAAGCTTTTGTTGACCAAAAGAAAGTTGTTCAATAATATACCGATCCAGAAGGTCCACAGGGATTCCATGCGGTGAAACGATGTCAGTCGTGCCACGAACCAGCGAATTTCCACGGTTTGTAGCCAAAATAACGGTGGGCGCCATTGGGGATTCTAGAAGAGCATTGAGGTATGTGAAACATTCTATATCTAACATGTGGACCTGGCAAAAAAAGTGCATCAGTATGGACCGACGCTAAAATAAATATGTATGCACTTCATCGATGAATACAACTCCGGGGACCACTTCTGCAACACCTTGATCAACATAACCCTTGACAATTTTATTGACTTCTCTTCTCAATTTATCTGTGACTTCTGTTCGGCCACTCTTTACGAGACTTCCCATTACACTCATGATATCTTGACCACCTTGAGGTCTTGCATTGGCTGAATCGAGATCGCCCAATGTCACATCTTGAACAAGTTCCTTTCTTTTATGCACCTCTCCTTTAGGTAAAGGGACATATGTTTCGGATTCCAGGTCATAAGACGCAGCGTAAGCGTCGGAGCGTCCAACGCGCTATCGTCTAGTATTTAGCACCGAAAGAGGAAGAGCTGTGAGATACATACCTTCACGGCACCTGTCGCGTAATCAATGTATACAACATCCCCAACAATGATCTTCTCCTTTAAAATAGCTTCATAGATGGTGGGGTCCAAGCGCAATTGCTTCGTTCCCTTCACAGTCTTCAGGCCCAGGATGACGTGAGAGACTGTTTTACCATAACCACTTAACGGATTCTCGGCTTCAGTAGGTGTCAACTCGGTGACCTCGCCTTCGTAGACCTCTTTGGTTTCCTTTATCCGAAGACCTGGAGTTAAGAAGGTTAGTCAGGGAAGTCGACAACAAGAAAAGCGTGAATGCGTCCGTTTCCATCGTGTCAGCTTCTATGAACCCAGATTTTCGTCGACCGAAAGGCATAACACTCGGTTGTGATAGGCAATTATAGCCATGACAGGCCCAATACACGATATGGACGATAGGTAGCGATATCTGGTGACGAGTGCTTGTCATTCCAATCGCATAAAGAGACTATAGCACGTTTGAATGACCCAGTGCATTTACACTTTGATGCAAGAAGGTGCCATCTTCGTCGAAAGAACATTCCAAGCCGAAAAGAAGGCTAACATTATCCATCCTTGAACGAAAGGAAAGGACGTCGCCGATAGAGGATTCTATGCACATAATGTGCGTATGGAAAGGGTGTAAGAAGGGGATTTTCACGCTCTGCACGTTTCATGCCTTCAAGAGGCGCGTAGCAATCCCAATCGATCGCGGAAATGGGCGAGTGTCATTGGGAAACCGAAACATTTCTCCAAGTCTGGTGATGTGGGATTTTCAAGGAAAGCCAGCACCCAGGGAAACGGCGCATATACACAAGATAACGCGATGATCATGGGTCGCAAAGCGACCTGGAAATGATAAACCGAAGGCTCACCGATAGCTCTCCGAAACGCCTCAGCCAAAACTTCTGTCTTCTTCACCTCCGTGCTATACACCTCTGATCCAACCATGGGACAAAATGGCACCTTTGCTCCAAGTTCATGTGATACAGCTAAAGCAAGGGCTGTTTTTCCGGTTCCTGGCGCGCCGACGAGCAAAAGGGCTCTACCAGAAAACTTTCTCGACTTTATGAGATCTACGACAACACCGCAAGCCTTGGGACATTCGATCAGCAGCTAATCAAACACTTCAATATGTATGATCCACGTACCTCACGGGCGTTCGTTTGTCCAATAAACCCAGCACCATCCACCAACGCGTAGCCTTCTGGTGTCAAACCAAGTCCTTTGATATGCGAATGGGGGGCAATACGTGACGAGCGACCCGCTGATGAAGAGGTTGGAGGTAGTGGAGCATTGTGTGCAGGCGCCGATTTTGCAGCAGAAGAAGTACTGGCGTTCATCGTTTGGACAGCGACAAAGGGTGTTTTCCAACTGGTGACGGTGACGACTGGCTGGCTAGTCTGGCATGATTTATTTTCCCACGGTTCTTGGCACTCAACTATAATTTTACTTTGCCAAAAAAAACACGGTCGGCGAACTTCAGCGAACCTACAAATATAAGTGTTTCGTTTTCCTCATATAATTTCTTTGAAAAAAGGTCGTGCATAAATTAATTAGTATTAAAACTGTAGCAAGGGGTATAAAATATCAAACACAAAGAGAGTCATGAATTACGTGCATATTCGACTGATGATTTGTTTGTGTCCAAAAGATATAGAAGCCGGGGGTTGTTTTTCGAATGTATGAAAGCTAGGTTACCATATCCGACAAGAATGGTTGTTACCCATTTCCTGCAAACTAATGAATGTGCTCATGAGTGTCGCATAATCTATACATCTCCTGGCAAGTTGATCTCGGGAGTGAGGTGCGAAGTCGCCGCTTCCCTCTCCCTTATCTGCTTTCTGCGTATAAACCATTGAATGGTTGGAAGGGAAAGGCACGAGATAATGATCCATATGACAAGGATAGCAAAATTGAAGCCAACTGCAAATTTTGTTAGATAAATATGTCACCGAGGGTTCTTGCGCCTTACGTGTGTCCTTAGTCCCAAAGGCAAGTGACCTTATGGATTTCGACACATTGTAGAACGGCGCAGCGTACCCATAATGGAATATCGTTGGCAAAACATCGATGGGGAAGACGCATACGGAGACGTCAACTAAGACATCGAAGATAAAAGTATCATTCAACTGAACATTGAAAAGTGAGAATCAATAAGGCAATAAACACACCGATGATCCAAAGAATCATAAAAAATGGAATATATCTTGGTGTAAGGAGCGTTATCAATGATTCTAGAGCCAATCCTCTGGGTTATGTGAATTAATGCACTTGGAGTGGTGTAAATCTATGGGCTTACACAGAAAGCATGCCAAACCAGTTACACATCCAAAAAACGAGAAAACCAGCCTGTCCGTAACTAAATGCAGCATCATCCAAATGAGATTGCTTCAATGTGTATCAGACACTTACTTCCTCGTTAAATCAAGCTTGAATGCCAAACTAAGCAAAGAATAAAATAACTCGGAAAAATCTGATTAGAAGAACGCCCATTTATTCAATAGAAATTTAACCTACTGATAGAAGGAAATACCCAGAGAAGGAGGAGCAAAGTCGGAGTATAACGAGTGACCTGAAATTTAACATAGTTTCTAAGCCAGAAACATGACGAGCGTGAAAAGCAATATTCTAAAACCAAGATTGTTAGTCAACTCTGGTACATGAACATCATACTTCAGTATCCTTACAACGATGAAGAAGGATAAAATTAATAGATAAATGAGTCCAACGAATACGACAGCGCTGGCACTGAAGAGAAATGAGTTGGTTAATTGTGCAATGGAGATTATAACGTACACTGCCTGGTTGAATGGTATAAGATTAACGAGAGTATAGGACACAGGGTTGGCCAAAGTCTGGGGGGAGACAGACAATATGTCGACAATGTTAGGCAAAGTGGATATTTCAGACGCAAACTGGATAGCGAATTCAAGTTTGAAAGTTTCCAGTGTCATTTGTACCTAATATATGGTTAGACGATGAGCCTCTTGGTTGTGTCGAGTATTATCTCACAACTGGACGAATAAAAGCACGACTGCAAGATGTGTAAGTAAAATACACATGGAATAAAGGAGACTAGTAGCTTACTAGGCGTTCTCATTTCGCGCCTCAGACACGTAGACGGTAATCGCTTGTGATCCATTATACGTGGGGTCTGGACTGTCAGTGGTAGCCTGTAGTGCGTCGCTAGCCCCTGCATTAACTGGACCAGGCGACAAGTATTTACTAGTATCAGCCATCATGGACAGAAATATGAGGCCACTCACTGACAATGGCCGCCCATGTCTGTTCGTCCTTCAAAGCGTGGGCGACATCGGTGACTCCCTTGTGAAACTTACTTGGTGGAATGACTTTCCATTTAATGACATGATTGGACCGATTAATGTCAAGAAATGTTTGGGTAACACCTTGCCCCACTCTCCCGCCATCGAAATCCTTGAAATTTTGAGTATGCAGACATAAAGCAAGACGGAATAGCGTACGACAATCCATCCCCTCAAAGAATGCGCAGGAACCTTCCAAAGCGACCCCCAGTAGATAGCGAATACGGAAAATATCGTCAGAATTACCATGAGTAATCCAGTCAAATATGACTTCAGATACTCTTTCCGAGCGGCCTTCACAGATGGATCTCCTTTCTCAAAGAGGTCTTTCGTAAAAGGTTGGCATGGAGGCAATATGATACCGGGATCAAGAATTACTGAAGGCTCGGCAACACTGGAATTGATGATTGATGTATCCTTTTCCTTTAAGGTGGTACTAACAGCAATCGTATCCAAAGAGGTCGTCGTTGTGGTATGGAAGGAGGGACTAGGAGGTTCGAAGTTGGTTCTGCAAGACATGTCCCCAGTCAAGCGGTATGAGAAAAGAAGGGTAATAAGAGGACCAGATGTCAGCCAGCCATGCGCCTTTTAAATTTATGGACGAAATCTGATCGAGGCTGGTGCTTTTTTACAAGAGTTGTCTTGGTTTGACCAGCAATATAAGGATCGGGCCCAGAGCTGTAGCAAATTCAAAGCCAATTCAGCGGTATAAAACGACTCCAGTGGTATCGCAAGAAGAACCAAAAGATACATGACTTAGAGCAGAACCAGGAGATAAAAACTGTAGGAGAAAACTTGTGATAGAACAATTGCACTGGCAGGGTTGGATACTTGACAGCTCTTCCGTAAGCTGCCACGTCGGAGATGGTCGGAGTCCAAAATGGACATATCACGTGAACGGCACTTACGATCACATGGTGAGAAACGGTTACGCGTGCCCGCGTCGGACTTTGGACGCGTCTTAAGCTTGGCTATAGGTTCGGCGAGGGCTTTGGGGGCTTAAAGGCTTGCTATTTTTTGTTGAATCCTAATTCAATTTACTATTTCACGTATAAATACTGTGAAATTCGCGGGACTTGGTAGTACAGAGTGATCAAAACGGATAACAGTTATATAGTAAGTAGACACAGTATCCCCTAGCTCAGATTCTCCTGCTCTGGGTTTATATCTCTGATGGCACCTTGTCTTTTCCCCTTATCCGCTGGTTCAGATATATTGATGACATGACTGAGTGCCATACTTGTGCGAAAGTCAACAACATTGGACTTCTGCTCGCATAATTACTCAATTTGTCTCTTTTCCCTCTGCTAAAAGGAAGCTTACATTGTAATCAACTGATCTTCCTTCGCTTCCAAACGAAATTCCTTGACTGGTACCGGTGTCATGACTGACTCGGCTTCCGTCCCTTCCAAACGCCTTGCGAGAACTCAAGCTTCAATGGGGTCAGCAAATGTTTTCTCTTTGGTAAAAAAAATCATACTTTGCCATAAGACATATAATGCGTACTGAAATTTTTAGTTGTACTTTGAACGGTGATTAGAAAGTGTCAGGTACTTACTGGCACTTGTTTGGAATGTCAGGAAGGTTTGGGCATAGTTCCATCCCTTGAGAACGACAAACTGATAAAATTGCTGAGTAAAACAGTCAAGTGGGTCTATCCGATGCTTACAAGAGAAAGCTGAATGATAATCAGCACACTAGTAACCAACTTTAGTTCTCTAATTCGGAGCTGGTAGCATCTAAGAGCCTCTCATACCTCGCAACCATAGCGGTTGTCGTAATGTATAGAATGAGCGTGTTCACAACATGATTTGTTCTGATCAAATAGTCAGAAATCACTTTCAGAATAGTGTTCCGCATCGTACCTAGCGACTCCTGTCCGATGATAATGGAGGTAAAAGGCTTGAGCTGTAGTAAGGATGATGTCACATCCAGCCAGACAGGAGAACCAGACTATGATGATCCACTTTTGTAGAAAAGGTTAGATTTTCGAATCATTTCATCAAGGTAAATTACCTACGGCATATTCTCCTAGGTCTGTGAAAGCTTTTGCGCCCAGTACAACAGCAGTGACTTTCATCCCGAAACCTGTCGGGTAGGCTACATCAGCTCCAGGCCGTTGAAGTTGATGATACGATCTCACCCAATGCTCCTAGAGGTAGTGAAAGCTGGAGTAAAATATTTAAAATGTGAAGGTTGATAAATAATGGCGCCATACAACTAGGCCTCGTATAATATACCGTTCTTTCCCTATAACTGTCAAGAATGTGGAATTAGTTTGCTGATAGAACATCTTATAACATCAGTGCCATACGTAAACCGAGCCGATACGCATACAGTGTTTGAACCATATAGTCAATGAGCGTCTAAAGATTCCCGACAACGTAAATCTCTGACGACAACTTCAAGTTATAAATTTAAAAAATGCTTACTAGCATCAGTATGCTTGTTCCAAACTCCCTTCATACAAGTCAACGTGGCATCATTGTGGCAGACAGATAACGTAGATGTTCAATCCACTCACCACAGTGGTACCAGTAAATGGTCAGGACTACCGAACGAAGAAACGAGATAACGGTAGGACATTCTGGCCATTACAATCCTATCAAATAGTTATTTTCAAAACTCTGAAAAATTAAAGGCATGCAACGAACGTATTGAAAGTCTGAAATATTCTGGATAAATTGAGGTTTAACAAAACTGGAATATACCGGGCTAAAATTTCATGTTCTCACACGGTGGTTCCAACCTACATAGGTGATAGGAGTTAAGACACTGCCAAGTGACAGACGCGGCAGCTTAATGTGCTCACCACTGCCTTGATGCCAACGGCATCAGTCGGAAAATTGCAGTAGTATCGATAAGTCAGAAAACAGATTAGACCTAGCCAGCTGCAACAGGTTAACAATCCTTTTGCTTAGGAATATCGGGGAGACAAGGACACACAATGCAGTGAAAAAGGCAGAGGCGAGAATAGGGGCAACGATCTCGCTCAAGAGTACCACATCCACCGGGAACGAAACACTAGTCATATCTGAGAGTATTTGAACGTGGGCAGGAGGGAAAATAATGAGGGACAGAAACAGGTTTCTTTTTGTACTATAAACCTATTCTTCTGAATACTCGATCTGTCACTTCTCAGGCCTCAATGTCTGGCTCAAGTCATATATTCTATTAAAATCAGCATCAGTCTAATTATTAGTATGACGGTGTCTCTGTTAACACAACTAGGAGGTGATCATTCTTGGTCTCCATCATTGATCGTCACTCTCTGGAGCAGTTTTTCATATGATCAGCTTTTGTAAAAAAAAAACGGAGACGGATCAGTAATAGATATAACTACAATATGGATGTCAATCCTGCTATCTACAGGTAATATTCGTCGTATTGTTAAATTATTGGATTATGATTTCGACGCTATGGAAGTTGAACTGGAAACAATACACCTAGATATATCAATTTAGAATAATTCCAGATGTTCCGTGACTGCCGCATGTCCTCGAAGACGAAGCTTTAAAATCTTCTCTACGGTTTATTCTTGCTTCTGTAGTATGCCAGTTTTAACTCCTCAGTATGTCACCGCTCGCGACACCGGGTATATATTTATACACACGTTCGCTCCGGGAACACTTATCAACGATCATTCTCTCTACGCATTTTAATGACTGAAGTTTGATTTAATGGTGGGCGTACCTAGATGGCCGAGAGATTCTATAATTTCGAAGTAAAAATGGCTCTATTGCGATGACTTGGGCTCTGAGGTGAGCAGCTTCAAAGTAACAAAGAAGATCACACGACTGACATAGACATCATATATAATTCAAGAAAAACTACGGACCGCATGGGAGTTCGGGACTACCATACACAGCCAACCGGCATGGTGACATGTGTTGGTGTACCTTTTATAGGAACATAAATGAGGTATCAACAGATTTACCTAAAGAGGACTAGCGCATGATGGGCTTGTTCCGTTTCTACCTTGCCTATATCCTGAATGTGAAGCGCTCGTCAAGTTCGGGACATCATGTACACATCAAATACAACAGGACAAACATTCCCGTTTCCATTTGCCTTGAAAATTTAGTGGATTATCCAATCCATCCATCCATTCTTTCTTTCGGATGGATTATTAGCATAGTAATCCTCTCAGGGTTGACATCACGAACCTGCTGATATGTATATGCAAACAGAGCGCCTAGACCCTGCACTGGTCAATGTAAAGTCTTGGATAAATTTCACATACATAATTATATTGTTCTTGAATCAGTTTAACAGGATGTCAGAGCATCTTAACGAGCAGACTATGTGTCGGGCGTAGCTGCTATAACTAGCTCAAACAGATAGAATGATATGATACCCAAAGTCTAGAAGAGCCTAGCGTTGCACAGCCGTTCCGGATTTTGAAAATATCATGGGCATTGACCTACCATGACAAAATACGGGTATTGGTTAGGGTCATAATGCAGCAAACATAACAAGATGTCCGTCGTAGTTTGTAGGTGATCAATTGGTCGTTGAAGAATAATTATTTAGCCTTTTATTTTGAATGGAATGAGAACTCAAGTATTCTCATGACCTCAACGCCTCGCTACAAGCAGATTATATTAGTAGCTGTCCCAAGAACTGCCGACCTTTGGGAAACACGGGACATGATTTAACTCCTATCTCCAGCCAGCTGACTCGATTGTGTATGGGACGGTAGCCGATAGCGCCTGCCATGAATATCGAAAATGTCATCAACACACTTGGCGTGCACTTGAAGTCAGAGCAGCTAAAACAACAAGGTCGACCAAGTCGTTCAGAATGGAAGGTACGGAAAATGAGAGCCTGCGATCCATGGCCATGCCCCACTCCACCAAAGGAAGGGACATCAGGCATTAAGGTAGCACTTACAGTGGTTAGAATTGAACTTGCTGGGCGCGAGAGTAGCTTCTCCCCATAGAGTACTTACAAACATCACGAAAAAGCATTACATCTGACCTCTCCTCATCAGATTCCTTCGCACCCGCCGTTTCTCT
This sequence comes from Psilocybe cubensis, assembly GCF_017499595.1. Lineage (NCBI taxonomy): Eukaryota > Fungi > Basidiomycota > Agaricomycetes > Agaricales > Agrocybaceae > Psilocybe > Psilocybe cubensis. The sequence goes on along the minus strand of NC_063002.1, from coordinate 3,773,437 downwards.
GCTCCGAGAGCACCATCCGGCGCCTTTCCCCACTGCAAGTACGGGACGTTATCCCGCTCGACGCCCACCACATCCCCCATGTCTACATCCTTGCCTTCGAAGTTTCGGAAATCCAGCATTCCCCAAACAGGAAGCTCCATTTCGCCCTTGACTAATACACGGGTTTGCGCGAGGAGAGTATGGGGAAGAGGGGTGAGTATGTGCAGGTAAGTCTTGGAGAGTCCCTCTGGCGATGCATGGTCCGTGGATGTAATCGCGGGCGACGGCGACGACACGCCGCGTATAAGACCTAGGCCAACACACTCTGACGAGAGAGGTGATGGGGGGCTGAACTGGCGAGTGTATGGAATATCATTGGGGGGTGCATCTCTTGAGCTCTGAGCTCCGATGTCAACATCAATCGCCCCTGGGTCGCACTTGATGAATCCTACAATGGCTCCGTTCAGTACCCGGGCGATCTCTTCTTCGACGACGTCTTCACTGCCAGCTCCAGTGAGGACGATTTTATCAAATGCGACGCTACAATCGACCTTATACGGAAGTTGTGCGCAGAGAGGCCTTGACACATCCCACTCAGTGGCATTTACTTGATTGAACCCGCCAGGGACGGCGTCAATGGGGAACCGAGCATGAAAATAAGATAGAATATTGATCGCGCGATGGTCTGCGGGTGTATACCCGGCAGCGGAGGAGGAGGACACAACGGCATCGAGCACATGAACGCGTGCAGTCGTTGCATCCATAGTGGACTGGTCGTGATAGGCGCCATAGCCATTGTTGTGACCCCCAATACCTACTGGAGCGATTGATGTCGGGTACTCCTCCCTTACTGGTGTGTGGATATCGAAGATGTCTGTCGGCTCCAGCAAGGATTCAATTTTCTGCGTCAGGTCAAATCCTAGACCTTTGGACCAGCCCATGGTGTTCACCACTATGGGAATAACGTCTGATATCAGGGTTTCATCTTCACTGTCGTCAAAATCAAGTGTAGGTGTTTGAATATCGAGTCGATACGCTTGTATTAGTGAAAGAACTGCGTCCAGATAGTGCGAGGGTGATGAACGGGGAGTCGTTGAACCTATAAAATGAGCACGGTTTGGCAGTGTCGGATGCGTGAAAGGTGGCCCTGCAGAAAAAACATGTTAATTCAGGTTTATAAAAGATCGGACTATGGTACCAAGTATTGGTGATGAAATGACGTTCAATGAAACCATGCCGCCAGGAGTAAACTCGGATTGACCGAGATCACATTCGAGAAAAGCGACTCGTTTATATCTAGGATATAGATTTACTTATTTAGAATGACTACAGCGATATGAAGACTTACGTGGAAAGTAAATGATTTGTCAATGTTCGAGCAAATGTACTCTTGCCGCTATTTTTGGGGCCTTTGATGATATAAGTCCCACAAATCATATTATCATTGGGAGAGAGCATATCCAAAGCCTTAGACCATGAAGGTGGCATCCAGAACGCATGACACTCTCTGGATTGTTGGCGAATCTATTCAGCTTGTGAAAGTCTGGTTTGACAGGCGGGTAAAGAAGTGAGACTCACCATGTAAAGCCCAGGTATGTCGAACGGGGCCTCAATACTACTCTTCTGCCATCTGGAGGGTTCGAAGACTCCTTCAAATGTTCGGCAAATGCGTCCCAGGCCAACGACATCTGTTTTGAGCTCATGAAGAGCTATGATTGCCTTGTGCTGGAGAGCATCGCGAAGCCGAGGTGGAAACTTGTCAGCATGAACCATCGAACCTGTCTCTTTCCCAGGACGAATAACAGGAAGCGGGGCAGAACGTGGAGCATAGACACGGTGTTTGACGGTTGAACTAGAGATGGTGGCACCAAGCAGGTTTATTGAACCATGGAGAACCACCAGGCTACACGTTCCTAGCACGCAGACGGAATCATCGGCATCCAGACCAACAAGTGTAGCATTTCCTTCCAACCCTAGTTGATGGCATTCATCTTCTGTCAAGATAAACACATTTTCATCCAGAACAGGCTCGAATGTTGACAGTACATTGTCATCGGTGGGGACTTGTTTCGGATGTGAGAGATGGGGGAACAGAGTCGATATGTCCAAAGGGTTTGCATTTTCCGCCTCGTCGTCGACAGAATCTTCGTCCGATGAATCCGCCACAGGTTGACTGGGAGACCACGCCCTTCTTGTCGATGCTCCCCCATTTCTATCCGAAGGGCCCTCATCAAACTCTTCCAGTCCGCTCATTGCATCATCCGACCCGTCGTCTTCCGACTGAACTACGATGATATCCGTCTGATCCCTGAACGCGTCAGCCGTCGTCGTTTGTTGCGGCATGCTTTTCGGCTGCGATTTCTTAATCTTTTTAGTTGCTGAACGCGACTTTTGCACGGTGGACTTGCGTTTCGGTGTTTCACTCCTAGATGGAGCTGGAGTGGTAGATCCTGAGCCGGACGGCGTCGGAGACTCTAGTGTTTGTCGTTCCGCTTGTGCAGCAAGGGCCGCTTTTCGTGCTGCTACAGCGCTCAACATTTTGCACAAGGAAAAGAAAGAGTATCAGCGTTTCGGAGCAGATGCAAGAATTGAAAATAGATCATATTTCGTTCAAACGCCGATGGCGTTGAAATCAAGCAAAGATCAATTTCAAATTAAAACTTAAATCTGCTCTTGACCGTTATCACAAATGGACACATCCTCTCAACAAAGTGTGCCACCTCCATCGTCTGTTTTGTTTGCTCGTGGGGTGATTTCCAGGCTTGCAATATGGCCTATATTGCGAGTAGCAGTCCAAGAAAATTGGGGAGGACCTGATGCAGCTGCTAAGCGGACCTGGTTAGCGTCAGTGATCGTGGACGCATTCGAAGAACAGACACCCACACCCGATGATCAATACGTGGAAGAAATGATTCTACAGATTATGGAGGATGAATTTGAAGCCGTGGTAGAAGACGGAAGCGCGGAGAGCGTCGCTCAAGATATCGTTCGTTTGTGGGACGAAAGCAAAGTTGGAACACAAGATCTCGTTCTCAAGTTCGAGCAGCTTGCAGATGGGCTCAAAGGAAAGAAGACGGAGGTTCAGGTGCAGGTTGCGGATGGAGAAGAAGAGTGGTCAGACGAAGACGGCGATGACGACGAAGCTGGCGATGAGGCACCGCAACTACTGGAGCATCCTATACCAAAAGCATCGAAAGAGCCGGAGATCGATGAAGACGGATTTACATTGGTGAAAGGAAAGGGCCGTAGATGAGCATAGTCTGTGATTTATCTCTCTTTTCACGACTCAATGCTGATAGATTCTATAGAAACCACATTATACCAATGAACGCACTTTTGCGTTGATAAAAAGCTCCCTGATGGGAGCCCACGTTGCCTAGTAAGATACAATGCCCTGACATATAGATATTAATGAATTGTGTTTAAGATCCGTCGTCGACGCGGCGAGAAATTCTTGATTTCTGGCTGAATTTTGTGACTCAGATGAGGTGTCTCCAAATCTTCATCCACAAAAATCACGTCATTTTCCCTCGATTTCAACCACTTTCGCCACTTTTTCTGATATTTGGATGACCAAGGCTTAGGGACGCCATCTGCGTCCGGAAAGACCTGGTCGTCTGGAAGCATTCGCGATATGTGGTGAATCTGCCGTAGCTCTTCTGGATCGTGCGTGGCCCGCAGCCTCGATGCCTCAGCGATTGTGGGGTGTTTCTAAGAGCAAGGTTAGCAAAAAAATTTGTGATTTTCAAGGCGAAATCATACGCACTGTTCCAGGATACACCATCCTATGCCATTTGCAGTATGTTTTTGGCGTGATGAAGTAATCTTCGTATCTATTGATCTTCCTTGGTTTCTCGGGAGGAAGCGCAGGTGTATATGATAGGATCACCGGCGGCATCGTACCTGTATGACGCCCACCTGTGCCCACAAACCGGGCATCTGATCGTAGCAATTTCATGCGATCCTTGGCAGCACTTTTCCAATACTTTCTCTCCATCTCGGGTGTCATTACCGTGTCTAAATCCTCCTTTTTCCATGCTATGTAGAGCCTTGTTCGGCGAAGCAGTGATAATATCATTTTCACCGATGTCATCTGCAAAGGTAGTGAAGCAATCCATGACAGGGATTTAATAGCGCATATCATTTTGGAAGTTAGTGCGCCAATAATGGGATAGTGCACATAGGTCAATAACCGAGGAAACATACTCTAGATACCACGCGACATTGACATTTATTCAATACATGTAAGACTGGCAAAATTGCTCACCGTATTCACATTCCCCATAGCAATTTCCGAATATTACGCTTGAAGGTAGTGGTTTGGTGGAAAGGTGAGGGAGAAAAGCAACGTTCTTTGAGAAATCTGACCGTGACTGGGCGCCTATAATAGGTTTCTGCACTGCGATGGCCTTGAGGCCACAACGAATGGTAACCATGTGGTACAATACCATGAAAGGTTATTGATCGATGAAGTATATTTCGCTGCTTTTGTCCAAAAGAATGTTGTCTAGATACAATAGATAACATTCGATCGATGAACAGATTGGAATGGATTGGATGGTTGGTTGTTGTGGTGATTTTACGGACCCTAAAAAGGATTACTCACCGGTTTCCGTCGGTAGCCTGACAGACCTGTAAAGCTCCGATGGGGCTCTCATCTCCCTTACACGTTCGAAGGCAGAGTGTTGTGAAGACATTCTGCTGGATCTCACTGGCTCAGGATGAAGGATTTTTGAGTCTAACTAATTATACATGAATCTTAGTGACAATCAAATGCTACTCTGTGTGGAGCTATCGGCGGGTCTGAGAACGTCGACTTGATCAAATTCCTTCAGTGTGCATGCCGCAAAGGCAGGTAGGGTTGATTCTTGATCCCTGAGTTGTCGGATTAGATCCCAGCTTTCTCTATCGTTGGTAAAGAACCATTCAATTTGAGGAGCTGTACTGGCGAGCAACTGCAGAAATTTCATGCGTTTATCCATGAGTGAAGCGGGTACGTGATTGCATAGGAAGAGGGCATGTAGTCACTTCATCTTCGACTTTCGATTTGCAGAATCTGCATAGGTGGTTGTGTCGTGGAATCTTATGGCGCCGACGTAGTAGCATGCAGGGACCGCGATTCAAACAAGGTAGAGGATATTGCATACCTTCAACATATTCATGTCAACATGTCAACCCAAGTCAAGTGCAATCACTGGTAGTTCAGACAATGTTTTGCTTCATATTGTGAATGTAATCACAGTGGTTAGAGGAATGGAGTCATGGACTACCTGGTGGTAATTGAATTCTATGAACTGCCATTTGGATGTCCGACAATTCTCGTATAGCAGGCAAGCGCGGCGAAGTTGCCTTTTCGAGTCTACATTGGACGCGATGTTTTGAAGATATGTCAATTCGCAAGTGCTCTATCCCAAACATCGGACAAAATGAAATTTTTGTCAACCACAGCGACGTGGAATGATACGATCAACATGGTCATCCATTGAACCATGCATGCCACCTCAAAGAGAGGCTCGCGGTCAGCCTTGGGTCAGCCTCCAAAATAGTCTATAAGTACGTCTGCGCGTAGACATTCCCAATCACACAATTCATACAACACACAAGTCCATCGCTACATTCTAACACATTCTAGTACACACTCTCTCAAAGCAAAAAAAAACCAACAATTACATGTCCCACCCCTTCAATCTCCTATCAATTTTATCAAGATTACTTTACTGTTCACACTCACTTTCTGACAGCATGTCTGAAGCTTGCAGTTCCAAAGAACAAGTCGATTTTATCCCTGAAGCACTGTCGGAATTGGAGCATTCAATACATGAAATTATTCGCAGGGAAGAAAGCATCCGCTCTGCAGAGCGTCGGGTAAAGGAGGTGCGTTGTCTGGGGTCCAATGAACCCGTACACCCTAAGAATTGAATCAACGCCCGTAGCGGCGTCAACCGGAGGATGCCTTTGTGTCCTCCGTAGGCACAATGCTTGCTACCCATGGGTCTCGACATCTTCATGAACAGACACGGTCCCCGCTCAATACCGCTGTTCCAAATAACACACCATTTGTGACGCCCCTGCATTCGGTTCCACAATCTTTGTCTATGATGGTTGCAGCACAGAAACAGTCAGCCTCAGGAGCTAGACCAGCCAGGGGATTCCCGACTAGATCGAGCTCCTGCAACTTATCTATACTAAGCGATTCATCTGCGGATGACGAGGAATGCAACCTCTCTAGTCTGAGCTACCTCGACAATCTGCTACCATCTCCCTCTGTAGCACCGCAGGTATACTCAAAGCCATCGCAAAACGCGGGTCTAGGAATCATCGGAATCACGCGTAAAAACGACGATGCTCCGTTCGATGGTCTTGGAATTGTGGGAATCAACTCTCCTTCGCGCAAGAGCTCTCTAAAGTCGGATGCGGCCTCCAACGCTTGTGAATTATACGGAAAATTCGCCGGTCACTCCATAATCGCGGACGAATCAAGCGGTTCCCTATCCGATACCTTCCTCCAGGAAGTGTTGTTAACGTTCATGGAGGATCCATTCCACTCTCGGAGCGGTAGCCCAATCCCAGATTGTAAATCATGGTACGATTTAGAATCCACTGCTGCACTTCAGAAACAACCTGTCGATTTTCTGTCCGAGCATCCTGCTACGCATCCTTCTGCTCGATATCATCGGTCATGCCACAGAACACTAACCAATCAGCCAAAGCTAACAAAACATTTCTCTTCGGCAACCATCTCAAGTGAGCTGAAAAGGATTGACAAGGGCAAGGCAAGCGTGGCACACATTCCACCCTCAAGGACAAGGTCTACCTCGTGGCCTACAACGGGGAAAATTGGGTATAGGGATGGTCATCCGGCTGCTTTTACCTCACGGAGCGCATGGAGAAACTGATACAAGTACAGATGACTGGATGTTGTGGTATTTGGTCAAGAAATCATTGAATATCTGTAGTCAAAAATTAACACGTGAATAACAGTAAATGGAGAAAGATTTGTAGTTCTTACGTCTATTCTGAAATGGTGACCGCAATAAAATGGCGAGGTTACTCAGTGTCAAGCGCATATCGCGACCTATATATCAGCAAATTGACGTAAACCTTTCTGTTCAACCTCCGTGATGTTTGAGGAAGTAGCTTTGCTACCAGACTCTGGATTTTATCCTTGAGCGCTATGATTCTTTGCGGGGGGTTGTCTCCAGATGTCTGAGTTGTTCGCCATCCATAGCCCATCTTCAGCGTCAAGGACACCTTTTGGAGAGAGGAAAATTTTGCCCCCGATAACACGTCGTCAAGAGCAGTCCAGCCTGGTTCCTCGCTGAACTTTCGTAACTCCGTACCAGGAACACAATCTATCCAGTCGATAGTAATTTTCACGTCTTCGATTCTAGACGGTGAGCTGCCTGAGTTCAAAATGCCATAAATTCCCATAGGAAAGACGACCCCATCCCCAGAGGCAATTAGACAATTCACTGAGAAGTGGGTCAAACTAGGCAGACTTCCGATATCTACTGGACCTGGTATCATTGTAGGATCTTGAAGGTTTAAGCAATATTCTTCTGCCAAAATATAACGCGATATGATGTGCTTACATTGAAAATGGGACATGTCTTCAATGTCTAATGTTTCCAAAGCGCTTGCTGCTGATTTCATCACGGCCCATGCTGCGGAGACCTCGTCACTTCGTCGCATCCATACCCGTAGAACACGCAATTGAGAGAACATGTACGGGGAACTAAGTAACAGCCGGAAGACTGTTTCTGCGGAGTTATGACTGACATGGCTGGCCAATCTCAAAGAATCACAGGGAAACAGCGTTAGGGGCAATTCATGGTCTTCTGGGTTGTAGATATCAATATGCTTGAGAAAAAGATGCTTCAGATTTCCGTTGTTGAGGATCAGGTTGACAGGAACGTTCTGAATGGCACAGAGTGACATAGATATCAACGATGGTCTTTGCAAAAGTGCTGAAATTGCTTGTCGTATTTGAAGGCTGAACGCGTTCCATGGAAAGGGGCGAATATGGCTAATCCATTCAAAAGCTGAAATGGACGACAGTTGGTCGAGAATGAGAGGTAGGTGTGGGTTATTGAGGAATTTGAAAGGATCAATGGCAAGAATTGTGTCGGCAAAGCATACATCCAACGTAAAAGTCCGTACCCGCTGCGCCAGTGCGCCATTTTTCTCAAAGATCAAATGAAGCTTCTCCAGTTTCTTCGCCAGAATTTGGTTCACCTCCGAGTTCCTCTCCGTCCCTGAGACGACCGACACAGCGGAATACGTGTGCCCCGATGCACGAGTGTACATGGAGCGACATACAAGCGCGCAGTTTAGAAGACAAGTTTTTGAGGTAGGATCGTCCCTTGTACTTGCTGAAATTTCGTCAACTATGGCGTCGAGCAGCTCAAGCGGTAGTTTTGCTCCTTCCATGTTATCGTCGGCCAAACTATTCCTGCGCTTACGGCCTTGCTGTCATGGTTGGTCCAACGTAGGTCAAGGTGTGAAATTGGTCATTGTGTCAATGTTTATTGATCTTGGTGTTGCCAAACAAGAGTTTTTTTGCAATTCACGTTCGTCCACATCTTTGCATTGGCGTACCACATCATCTTCCTAATTTTTTTTGATTGCATTTACGCTCCAATGATCTCTATCTCTTTCAAACCACTTTATTCAAGACTCATGAACGGTGAGGGACTACAGGGGAGTTAACGGACCGCCACCACACGACGGCAATGCTTTGGCTAAAAATGCTCTCAATGGTCTTTTGGGGGCCTTACTATTCCTGACCTTCCAAGGTATCATTTCTCAGACTTCGATGTCATTTCATGAACAAGATCGGCTGTATTCTCGTTCCGGTGACCTTTCCCTTGCGTTTACTACCGATGAAAGGCGTTTCCATCACTTTGTGCCCTTCTTTCAACGCCACAACAGACGAACAGAAGACGCCTCTTATCCTCGAATACCAGCTTTTCTCAATTCATTGCTCCAAAGGATACACCCGCAACTTCAGTCTTTCTGTTCTCTTTCTTCTCGTAGGATTCTAATCATACGAATCAAGAGGTATGTCAACTGGGATTTTATCCATTGCCTACCATAACCCAATCTTATTTTAGCCCATATACATTTTATAGCCTTTTCATTGCGCATAAACAATCACCAAAAAACACCTAATCTGCTTACAAGTCAGCTGTGAGAGCTGTTTCAATTTTAATACAATATCAATTAAGAACAATTTCGTTAAATTTAGTGTTCGAGTGCTCTTGTGAGCAGATTTTAATTTGAAGCCGTCGTCACTACTGATCATATGTACGTGCCACGCCAGAAGGCAAAGCTGCGAAAGGCGAAGGTTCCCAGGCACGATATATCATTGGACACCCAGGTTTAGATAACCTTTGGTATAAATACCATGCTGCAACGTTAATATTCCTTCATTGTCTGTTCCTATCTAAATGAGAGCAATGTGGTCAGTCCCAATTACATTGGCCGCCCTGATTGCTCCAGCCCTCGGAACTGTCTTCCAGCATATCAGTGAATTGTCAGCTATATCGTATGACTTCATTATAGTTGGGGGTTCGTATATGCTTTACATTGCCATTCGTGAAAAAAACCAAATTCACGATATGCTCAGGTGGAACTGCTGGAGCTGTGGTCTCCAACAGATTGTCGGAAAACCCAAAATTCGAAGTATTAGTCATTGAAGCTGGGCCATCGTGAGTTTCCTTCAGATTTCAAATACAGTATTAACATCATTCTGAATTATCAGAAACCAAGGAGTAGTCGATTCTATAATCCCTGGCCTTTGGCTTAGTCTACAAAAAACGATATATGACTGGAATTACACCACAGTGGCGGGGTCAGGAATAAACAATCGCTCTCTGGATTACCCTAGGGGCCGATTGTTGGGTGGATGTAGCTCGCACAGTAAGTGCTTGATTTGACGTCCCAGTTGTTCAATAATGACTTGCCACATCGTAGACGATATGTTTTATACTCGAGGCTCGCAGGACGACTTCGATAGGTGGGCAAATGTCACTGGAGATTCCGGTTGGTCCTGGAATAGTCTTATACCGTATATTTTAAAGGTTCGATAGACCCGTCGAAACATCCTTATGACTAACACGTCAACTAGAGCGAGAAATGGACACCCCCAGTTGATGGTCATGATACTCACGGACAGTTCGATCCGACGGTTCATGGATTCAACGGTATGGTGTCCACCAGCTTACCTGATACGAGGTGGCAAATAATTGCATCGAACGTCAGTGAGGTTCCCAAGGAACTTCCTTCAGTCTTTCCTTTCGTCAAAGATATGAACAGTGGAAAGCCGCTTGGGCTAGGCAAGTACATTTGTGATGTGGTTGTTTATATCATTTTGATTCAAGAATATCTCGTTGGGCGTGAAACTGTAGGGTGGGTCCAAACTACCACTGGTGAAGGAGAGAGGAGCAGTTCTGCAACTGCCTATCTTTCAAATCAGTTTACAAGCAGAAAAAATCTGCACGTCCTTGTGAACACGAAAGTAACGCGTATCATAGGGAATTCTAGAGGATTTTTTACAGGTGTCGAGATAGCTGGTCAGCTTTTTCCAGATTTCTGCTATCGTTAGTCTTAAACTAAGCATTATTGCAATAGGCTCTTCCCAGATTCTCAAGACCACCAAGGAAATTATATTGTCAGCTGGAGCAATCAACACACCCCAGATACTCCTGAATTCTGGAATTGGTGACATGAATCAACTCAATAAGCTCAATATCCGGACCATTCTAGACCTTCCAAGTGTAGGTCAAAACTTTACTGACCATCCGCGCATCGTGATAAAGTATGCAGTAAATTCGCATGGATTCTGGGACAGGTGAGATCTTTCAACCACTATATTTCAACCACTTTCACGCTTATAATGGAACCGTTGCTTATAGCCTGGCCACAAATACAAAGCTGCAGGATCTCGCTTTGAACGAATGGAACCACACCAGGACCGGCCCATATAGTGGTCCTACAGGAACCTTTATTGCATGGTCGCGCCTTCCCTCGGACTTTCCTCTTTTGAAAGGGAGAGGGGATTCATCAGCAGGCCCTAACTCTCCTCACATGGAGCTCATTCCGGTAGTAAGTTATAACAGAGGATTGTTTGTGATGAGAATTTGGTTCACGTCATTTCCAGATTCCGTCTTCTGTTGAATCTGTTCCCGGTGCGACTGGTAGTATGTCGATAGTGGTGGTGTCCCCAAAGTCTCGTAAGCTGGAAAATCAACTATTCGGTGTAGGAATAACCCTTTCTGTTTAATACAGGTGGCTCCGTGACGCTGAATACAAGTAATCCGTTGGGAAACCCCAAAATTGATCCTGGTTTTTTCACGGACCCAGAGGGATTTGACATTGCCACTGCAATCGAAGCAGTGAAGCTCACGCAAACTTTCTACGCTGCGCCGATCTGGAAGGACTACATCATTGAACGAACAGGTCCACCAGCAAATGCGACTGATGCGGAAATCGGTGACTTCCTTCGCAACTCAGTGGTGACTATTTTCCATGGAGCAAGTACGGCAGCTATGTCCCCCAAGGGTGCGAAGTATGGGGTAGTTGATCCCGATTTGCGCGTTAAAGGTGCATCGGGACTGCGAGTGGTTGACGCGTCTGTCATGGTACGTCTCATAATCCATGTTAAGTATATCATTGGGCTCAATGATACCACAATCATCAGCCTTTCATAACTAGTGCCCACACCCAGGCTCCGGTATATTACATCGCGGAACGTGCTTCTGATCTTATAAAGGATGCGTGGAAATAACTGAACCATTTTTACATTAACGCATCGCACCGGCCATTTGTTTACCTGTAAGTACTTAATATAAACGCACAGAGAGTTCACATAAACTTTATGTGAAAAGTCTTGAGGTACGCTAGCGTAAGTCAATTTTTCTGTACTTGTGAATTTTAGTAATCAGACAGCTGACGGCTACATATCTGAAGTCCACCAAAGTCCCACGTTTAGCTTCGATTCGATAAGTTATCATTTCTCGTAAAGATTTATCAGCATATTGAATAAAGACGTTTAAATACGGACAGTATCAAACATGAGTCACTTCTAGACCTCTGTAACCCTTCTCTTCATTGTTACTCTGGAGTACAGTCATGTCAAGGCCTGCCTCTGAGTATGCGCATAATGGAGATTCAATTGCAATGTCAATCATACCTCCACTGAATCCTCCAACTTCGACACAAGCTCCTTGCAATACGTCAAATTACATTTTAGGACGAAATAAACAATTGACACAGAGTTTGGAACCATCACCGCACCATGGCACATCGTTGAATGAACTACAGGATCTTCAGCGTGAACCAGAATTAGCGGTCAGTTCTCCTGAAGAGAAGCCAGGGGTATCAGCGGGTATCAGCGAGGAGGAGCGCGCCAACCAGAAACGTAAGGATCTTATACAGTTCTTGGCGCTTTGTTATTGCCTCGGAATGGCGGGGTGGAACGACGGGACAGCTGGTCCGCTTTTGCCCACTTTGCAAGAGTACTACAATGTAATGTTCGAAGCGTCCTTGATTTTGCATTCCTTGATTTGCCATACGTAGGTTGGCTTTACATTGGTATCAATGATTTTTGTTGGAAGTTGCTCGGTCAGTCTAATCCTTTCATTTCAGTCGGGAGTCAGGACGCAGTATGCTCAAAAATTACAGGGATATATTTGTGCAGGAGTCCTTAATATTTGGTTGAATGATAAACTGGGATTTGGAAAGGCAAATCGATTCCATTTCTCACAGAATCTTGATCCTCATTGAATGACTCGTCCAGATCCTTGCCATGGGCACGCTCTTCCAATTGTGTGGTTATGCTATTATTATCGCAACCCCACCGTTCCCGGTGTTGGTTTGTGCATATGTTCTTGCTGGATTCGGGGTATCATTTCAGGAAAGGAGCCAAACTGCATTACGGACTTGGCAGACCCTCACTGATCAATTCTAACTATTACACAGGTCGCTCAGTGCAATGGCTTTGTCGCAGGCTTGAGCAATGATATGTCATTAAAGCTTGGGCTGCTTCAAGGAGCTTATGGCAAGTATTTTCCACTACTTTGCATGACTTGTTATGACATTTTACTCTTAGGAATAGGTGCATTTTCTGCCCCGTTTGCATCGACTTATTTTTCGAAGCTTCCCGGTCGTCAATGGTCATATCATTTCATTGTCTCGACCGTACTCACCGTGGTGAACATGACTGCCATATTATATGTTTTCCGGTTCAAGAGGCAAGAAGGTATGTTGGTTGATATCTTGAAGTCCCCTCCTGAAATTGGGACAGAGGTGTTAATTGAAGCTGGCCAAGAGCCAATCAACGAGCAAGCGCACCAGCAACGTGGAAGCAAATATCGTCAAATCTTCTCTCACCAAAGTGTTCCTTTATTTGCGATATTTGCCCTAATCTATATTGGAGTTGAGGTCACTCTAGGAGGTTTGCCGAGACTCACACTGTACATTAATAAAATACTGACATGACGGCGTCGCAATTAGGATGGATAGTAACTTTTATCATCCGCAAGCGCGGAGGTGGAAATAATTCTGGGTATATTTCTTCTGGATTCTTCGGAGGTTCGTTCATCCAAAAAAGCATCTTATTGAGCACAGAATGCGGCATAATCACCCGTAAGCTAATCATCACACATAGGTCTCACTATAGGACGTCTCTGCTTGATGTGGCTAAATAAGATGGTTGGGGAATACCGCGTTGTAACTATCTACGCTCTCATTGCAATTGGGTACGTTGGTAAGCTTGTCTAGAAACTCTGGGGGCTAATTTTGATCGTCAAAGGCTCGAGCTCACCGTTTGGTTCATTCCAAATATCATCGGAAATGCTGTATCCGTACGTCAGCTGCCATTTGTTCCCGATCGAATTTCTGTATCAACGACGTATATTACATAGGTGTCTTTGGTTGGAGTGGTTCTCGGACCAATGTATCCACTCCTCGTTTCGCATATGACCAAAATTCTTCCAAAGTGGCTCCTTACGGGAAGCGTTGGCTTGGTGACTGGGATTGGCGTAGCTGGATCTGCCGCCTTGCCTTTGATCACTGGTGTATTAGCTTCAAGATATGGTATTGCTTCCGTGCAACCACTGTGAGTATTTAAAATCTATATGTGTGTCGCCTGTTCAATAGGTATTAATTCAACTTTCACCCTACACTAGGATGATTTCAATGATGAGTGGAATGGTGATTATATGGGCGGTGATTCCAAAGTCCATGAGAAGGCCTGAGTGAATTTCTCACAAAGTCGGAAAAGAAGCCATTTGGTAAACCGTGGAATGACGCGGAGGTCAAGCTGGAAGTTCATGTTACTACGTAGCAGTCACATAACTAAGCGCCCGCGCCTCGGCCCGCCGTGTGAGGTTGTTAAACTTGTTAAACCTCACAATTACAAATTTTTCCGTTTAATATGCTCAGTAATTTAAAACTAGTGATATACATTCGAGAGAGAATGAAACAAATCATCTCTCAATATAAAGTCGCTTGAATGCACGATATATCTGTATAACGGATATTAATATGGAAAGGAGGATGGTCACTCCTGATATTATGCAGGGAATTATAGAGTTATTAGCTGAATCAGACGGGTCTGATGGAATGCGACTGCCCCATGAAAGCAGGGTAACAGTCAAAAAGAAGAATATTAAAGACCTAAACGCCAAAGTAATATTTTAATAATTGGGAAAAGTGGAAATAAAATGATTACAATGCACCACGCAAGGAGAATGGCGGGAAGACATAAGAAATTCCAAAAATTTAATCCAGCATCTGGATAGTGTGATGCCTGGAAATCGGAGACGATGACATTACTTTCAATTACTGAAGTACTATAAAGCAGCAATCTACTTACGTATATCCATTCAAGGAAAATAAACCTCTCAACCCATCGTTTCGCGCACAGTGTATAAAAGGTGCTGCATGTCAGACTCGCCATCGCTAGGACAGCAGCACACAGAACTAATGTCCGCAGGACAATTTTGTCCAGGATATCATCAATCTGAAGCACGGTAAAGCAGCATCTACGCATTATCATGTATTAATTTTCATTTATTGGATAATAGATTGAGGTCTTACGGAATGAGGACGCCAGAGCCGAACTGAATCGTTGTCCAACCTTTTATTAACTGTGGCACTGCGTGTGACCAACATAGGATTGACGACCGCATTGCTGTTTCAGACAAAGGGCGAGCAAATCCTGCCTCAAGGCCTCCCCTTCTTGACAAACGAGCTACCCAAACTGAACTTTGCCATGACCAAGGGATATCGCTGGGTCCCATCTGAATCGTGTCCGAATCTCTACCAGTGAATGGACAAGGACTTGTATCTCGAAATTTGAACCGACACGCTCTAGAGATTGACAGAAGAGCAATGGAGCTGAGGATATCCAGCACTCGAAAGAAGATTAAATGCGCCAAACGTTTGGCACATTTTCTCTTAGTTTCAACCAGGGCAGTAGGATCTACATTGTCGCTGCGCGCAAGTCAGGCTATTTTTAGACGCGTCAAAGGGGTCAGATTTTTTACCTGACGCCTTCTTCGGAAAAATCATCATATCGACGATGAGAAGGATATTCGTTGGGTTGCGACATTTTGGCGGTTACTTGTGAGCTAATTTGTAGGAAATTGCTCGCTCCGGTCATCCAAACGTATTGATACTTGTCTGCGACGGCGCTGAGGCTGAGAACTTGAAAGGAGTCTTCGACCAGGAAAGGTTCGAGAATCGGGGCAGTTTAGTCAGCACTTTTTTCCAGATAAAGCGAGCAAAGTTACAGTGAAGGAATCGGAGAACATGGGTACTTATAAACCTTTTACAAATAAAGCACAGAACGGCTTCATCCACGGATCTGTGATAGCAGAAAATGCACCGGCCAAGTACCCGCAGCATATTTGGTGGCATAGCGGCAGCTTCTGTGCAGTTGACTTGTCGAGTTGCGGCGACTGAATTAATTAGTCAAAGGCGCAGCGAAGGGGTACTAGTAGTCATTGGCATATACCTAGTAATCACCCCACGGTTAAAATCAAGGGAGTGGCGGTGTATGTCAAGCGACTTTGCCAATTGACCCCCACAATCGTCAATCAACGTCGCCGGCAATGCCTTTAATCAGCTTCTCCGTGGCGACTCCCTTGATGTCCAGGGGTAGGCTAGTTTATCGAAGCTTACCCCTTGAACGCACATGCATACTCATATACAGGAGACAACATCAGAACTGCCATCCGTCCATAGGGAACCTTCTTCTGTGTGAATGATTGTTTTCCAGCCACAACGTCCATTTCCACTCGGCTTTCTTACTACCGGATGGAGGAGCTGGTATAACCTAAGATATGGGCAATGAAGCATGGCACTCTCGGCCATGCGGTAGATATGTGGGATCCAGGATATATTGTTACCAGAACACAAAAGCTGTTTGTAAGCTACGTCCAGCGGGAAACATCATTGACTCGGGTTCCTGTAGAATTTTGGGCTGCATGCTAGATTCTGGAACATAATATTATTTATTGATGCTAGTATAACAATATTGTGCACACTTATACGATCTCCTCGCTGACTGTGATAGATAGAGATGTATTTTTAGCTGCTGCGCAAATCCGGACTAGACAAGTAGATCAAGAGAATCTACTACTGTATCTTTCTCGCCGGACTAGAGAATCATGTCAGCGACATGACTTTACCGATCTCGGGCGCCTAAGGGTGCCGAACCTGAATGGAATCATACTCTTACTAATTATGGTCTGTCATCAACTGTCAACACACTGTTCAGTAAGTAAGAGCGTCCGATGCTTGTAAATAGACAACCTGATGGTCCTTCATCTATCATGCATTTGTTCTCCGAGTCCGCTGCCAGCCGCACACCTGGCTATGTATAACCGGGAGATTACTGAGGCGAGGCGATGTAGCGAGTCATCCACAGTCAAAATATGAGGAAGGGTTGTTTCTTGAGCAAGTAAAAACGCTATATGACTGATATCTGCCCATCGTTTGGCGGCCTGTGTGGCACGGCGGTCAGTGCGTATGCAGAGGTCCAGATAAGATCAGATGGAAGCTAGGTCGATGGACTGAAAAATGAACAATCTAAACGTAGATGACGGACCATGATTCAATTACTTCTAGATCTATTTCTGGCTCACTGTCGAGGATCGATGACACAACGATGCCTGATTACTTTCCTGTCTGATATTTTCAATTTCCTCCCGAACGCAAGGCAAGATGGCCGAGCGGTTAAGGCGTGTGACTCAAGCTTAGCTTGCCCACAAATTGTGGGTTCATTTCTCATCACGGAATCGTGGCGTGGGTTCAAGTCCCACTCTTGTCATAGCTTTTTGCATTTGAATCTGTATATTGAAATTTATGTCAGAGATACTGTGTGCGACTCCTAAACTAACTTTTTGAGGGCATTCCAAAGGGTTTTAAGTCAAAGAGAGAGGTGTACAAGTCTAAAAATCATATAGTGTTTGAACACTTGCAGCTCACCGAATCAGGACTTTGATGTCCCATATTTGCATTTCTAGCTAAACCGCACAGTGCAAAAAAGCTTGCAGCTCTCCGTTCGAAATTGGTAGAACAAATAAAACAATCCGTTTGGTGATCCACTTTAGCTGCATTCTCTGAATTCGCCGCAGTCCTCCTCGGATTGCATTATATATGTTGATGTATCTGGGTACGACACAGGGTTAGAACTTAGAAAGACAAAACTTCGGGGGTCGTCTATACAGCCTTTTGAAATTCTTCATTTTGCAGCTGATGCATTGAGTTTGGGAGAACGTGTCTGTGAAACCAATTAATAAAATACTTGGACAAGGATGCACGGTGCACAATATAGAGTTCCAGAACTGAATGTTAAAAATAACTTGCTATATTCTTTTGGCACTCCATCCTATTTCTAAGTCTACAGTAGATTAATTGGCTTCGCGCCATAAGTGCATGCCATGGTATAATTAAACAATGCCAAGAAAAAGAAAAATGAAATTGCATATATAGTACATACAAGTCACCTTACATGTACCACACAGGCGTGCATTAAGGGGGAATCGAACCCCCGGCGGGTCGAGCTTAATCACTCGAATGGCAACGACCCAGGTTACCACTACCCCATTAATGCTTAACTGTAACTGAGCTGCTCAAGGATTTGTGACGGCCAAGGGCATTCTCAAGATGCCGCTGTCTTATTCGATATGCGACCGGCTTTTGGAACGACCTCCAAAATTTCTGGAACGACATTGTGCTAAAAATCAGGCATTTTTCCGGTATTGGAACATCCTGAGGAGTCGATTTTCATGACGGAACGTCCTCGCCCGGGCCCCGGGGTACTTCAGAGATGCTAGTTGCGCAGAAGTCTAAGCCGTTATGCAGAACCTGCTTACTTTCCAATGGAAAAGAATGCAAATTTTCTGCAACAGTTGCCAGCGAAAGCGCATGTCATGCATCCACGGAGAGCAAGAAATAAACAGCCCCCATGATTTAGGGCTAATTCGGAACACGTTGCATCTCTTGTGACGTTCGCCGACTTATCCAGATATTTGACGAGGATTGGCCGACCGGGAAAGACTGTCACAGTTGAAATGTATGAAGCCTCGAAATATGCATCCTTGAAACGATTCACCCCTTTCATTTTGACGCTGCTGTCTCTTAGCAAGTCAAAGTCGACAATCGGCGTGGCCGGGTTGAGGCAAGGTTGAGGCAAGGGCCAAGGGGCAAGGAACTTGATAAGATTAGATCCTAGGGCCACGGAAGCAAAACCAGAGTGACCGTGGGACGCTACGTGTCCTTGATGGTTCAGGACAAATATATCCGAAAAGCTCCAACGGTTCAACTTACAATTGTATCTAACCTTCGATTCCCTCCTTTCCTCCTCCTCTCTAATCAGTGTCTTCATTCGCGAAGGCTCTCGGTACTTTCAACACTGGCTTAATACTATAATTGATATCTTCCAATGAGGCTCTTCGCACTCTCACCTTTGTTGCTTTTGCTAGCCAACCAGGCGTCTGCGGACACTGGTCTCTATCCCCCAGGACTCCAACCTCTCATTACCAAGGCAAATGTGTTACTATCATCGGGCATGTTCAACGAGGCCGCCAAAGTATACTCAGAAGCCATAGGTCAGCCGCCCCACAGTGCCACAATGAACCGAACACTTACCCCCATGCAGAACAATCGCCAGCAGATTATCTCCTCTATTACAAACGCGCCACGGCATACTATTCACTGCAGAGACATAACTCAGCACTTGAAGACTTTGATAAAGTTCTGTCGCTCACCTCCAATACCTTCGATAATGCCCATCTAATGAAGGCACGGATATTCACCCGTGAAGGCCACTTCTCACTTGCCAAGACATCGTTCTCGGCTTACGTCAAGGCAAAAGGCAAGGACAAAGAGGCTGAGGAGCTGGAGGCAGATATGTTAGAGGGAGAAAAGCTTAGAACGAAGACTGAGAAGGAACGTAACGCAGAGCTCTGGAACGCCTGCGTTGAGAGCGCCTCTCAGGCTCTGCGGGTAGCGAGCCACTCCCTGGAAATTAGAACATGGCGGGCGGAATGTTCGCTAGCGGCGGGGGATATTGAGAGTAGTGTTGGCGACCTGACGTGAGTTTATATCTCTCGACTTTCTATATCTCCTCCCTGATGGACTTTTACAGTCGTCTTTCTCACCTGCTACAGCCATCCACCCAGCTGCTTACCCACATTTTCCGATTATCTTATTTCCTCCTTTCCCCATCTCCAGCTCCTCTTAATACCCTCAAACAATGCCTCCATTACGATCCTGATTCCAAACCATGCCTAAGCCTGCGCCGTATGCTTAAATCCTTTGAGAAATCCTTCGCCCAACTCGATGACCTCCTTGGAAAGTCAGACTGGCGAGGCATCATCAAACTGCTCCTCACCCCAGAAGGCGGCAAGAACGGCGACCTCTGGAAGCGGTGGGAGGAAGCCATGCTCTCCAACGTCGGTGAAGAAAAAGAGGTTCTCCCCCTTGTACCACCAACACTCATTCAAGCCAGCATTCCCCAACCTGCCCCCACATCCGCGAAGAAGGGCAAAAAGACACCGCGTATTCACCTCCCGCTTGCCTCCAAAGTCTCTCCTCAGCGCCAGAAGCTCGTTCGGGCGCTGTGTAAATCGTACACGCACCTCGCAGACACCGTCAAATCTTCTGCCGATTACAAAACGCAGATGGAGCGCTGGTGTGATGAGCTGTTGACTCTTGACGGATGCAATGAGGACGTTGATGGGCTCGTGGGACGTGGTGAGGCCCTATTGGCGAAAGAAGAGTGGGAGGACGCTGTACGGACACTGGAAAGGGCTTTCGAGAGCAGCGGGCGCTCTGACAGAGAGGTGAGTTCTATTTGGGTCTATTTTGGCGTTTATTGAGGCTACCATTCAATTGCGCATACATTTACTGATTTTTCCCTGCTTTAGATTCATCAACGGTTGCAAAAGGCGCAAAAACTTCTCAAGCAGAGTAAACAAAAGGATTACTACAAAATTATTGGCGTTTCCAGAGATGCAGACCAAAAGACCATCAAGAAAGCTTAGTACGTCCTGTTTTGCTTATCGAAAACACAGAATACTTACCGCACTTGACGATAGCCGGAAAGCTGCGAAGAGCGCACACCCGGACAAGGGCGGGTCAGAGGCCAAAATGGCGCTACTCAACGAGGCGTATGAGGTGCTGTCCAATCCCGAGCTACGGCAGCGCTTCGACAACGGCGAGGACCCAATGGATCCAATGGCGCAGCAGGGCGGGCACCCGTTCCAAAATGGCCAGCATCCGTTCGCTCACTTCTTCCAGCAGCAGGCAGGCGGCTTTGGGGGGCAGTTTGGCGGTGGTATGCCTCGCGGGTTCCCTGGTGGTGCGTTCCCCGGTGGCCAGGGCGGCTTCCAGTTCCATTTCAGCCATGGACAGTAGTTGTAGTTTTAGAAAGAGGGAATATAAGTTGGTGGTTGTACAAATATATTGCGAATGTGTTTTATTATGCCTAGCAAGCCGGTTGGTTCGGAGTGATGAGCAATACATGTTAAACGCCCAATTACAATACACTTTATCGCCGTCGAGGAGTTGGTGAGGAAAAACGCCACTACGGGTGGATGTTTCAAAGTATTAACCTCATTCTAGCTGTGGGCATGGGGTTTGGCTCTATAAAGTTGGGCTATGTAAATCTTACCATGGCCGGTGCTTGATTTTCCCGACTTCAAGCACTGCCGCAATGGGCGTCTAACACGTTTATTTATAGATCAATGACTCGAATGTAGACGGATTATACTGTGTAAAAGTGAATACATAAAACGAATTCGGTCTACCCCGGCACACAGTGAAAAAAACTGCCAGATGTGTGCAAGGGTAAAGGGTAAACGAATTGGCATATGAAAAGCAAGCGAGACATTCCTATTACCCCGTTATTTGTTACTGGGCCCCTTGCTTTTTCTTACCTACTCATCAATAAATAAAAGCAACTTGTAGCTACATGTTTCGACATTCGTTTTGTTCTCCAAAAGATCTTCATCCACCTCTTATCAAGACTTGGGCGATGAGCAATGAAGAGTCGAGTACTCCGAACCCTCTTCAAGCTCCTCAAACACCTATTTCTGCTGAACGTTCTTCAGACAGAGGTTTGGCAAGGCCACTACCATTTGGGAAGTAAGTAATTTCTCCAACGAGCTGAAAGACTAGCATATTTACAGATACCAAAGTCCGTTCAATATTGACATAAATGATCACCGCCATCGTAGCAGGTGCATAATTTTTATTTCATATCTCTAGTTTGTAATACTGACATCCACCCTATATAGAATCAATACCGCCAATATTTTACAGCGTGGTACAACTTGGCTCTGCCGTCTTGCAGCATTCCTATTAGACGCACCAGTTTATCCAGGGGCAAGAATATTTTTCTACTACTTTCGCTACGTCCGTGTGGAAGGGAATGATGCTATGGACACAATCGACAACTTGGGGACCAACAATCTACATATTGTCAGTACAGCATACATGCTTAAAGTGGAGAACATGTTCAAAGCATGGGAGTCCATCAAACTCGCATCTTTGTTTTTGATTGGGTACGTCAATCACTCCCTGTTAAATTTCAGCTAAATCAACGTGAGGGTTTGTTTTCTTACTTTAGTACAGCACCAGTTATCCTGCAAATCGAACCCGTGTACATGAATTTGGTCCCCCGCATGTTCACTGTATCCTCAGGACTGTTCGCAGTTGCAAGCCTCGTGTCCAGTCACATATATCTTCAGGCCAGAGACCGCTTCATCAAAACTCGGATCATGGAAGAAACGTGGAGGAGTTCTGTGAGTTCAAAACAAGTCTATTTTAATTATGATCGCACTGCCACTAATTACTTTTTTAATTTACGGTTAGGCAATGGACCCCGACGCCAAGTTTTGGAAATTGGTCGCATTACCTTTCGCTTTTGTGTCATGGTACGTACCATCGGCGCTTATTCTAACTTATGATTGATTCCTTACCTTTTTGAATCCAGGTCTGGCATCTTCTTTTTGGGCACAGTTGCATACTTCATTTGGGGTATTGCTTTTGCTCTGAACCCAATACCTGATGGGGCAAGTAAGCGGGAAAAAGGAGTTCAATACGGAGAACTTTTATTGAGCGCTACATTTGTATCTGCCATTCCGATGTATGCCTTCTATAAGATATACAGCGCCATGAAAGAGATCCACGCAAAGTGAATGTTTAATTCCAAAGAGAACACACGGACTGGGGACTTTTGTTTTGTACTGTTGCGGACAATTAAAGACGTCGGATTTGTATCACTAAATAACTAGAAAAATAGATGCTTCAATAACCTATATTGTATCCTATATATTTAAATAGATTATCGTGCCCTTGTTCCCGAAAAAAAAATCAAAGATGCCATGAAAAAGACAAATTGTTCTGAAAAAAGTGTGCGTCATCAGCAACAATACAATAAACCACTTACCTTGTAATGTTAAAACATGGAGGAAATGACAGAAGAAATTGTAAACTTTAGACTAAAATTGATAAATTCTGGAACTTGCAATACAAATCATCGTCTATTTCGACTTGTGCCGCTTGTGTTGGTCGGTCCAGCGGCAGCACCTCTCCTCATTTCCTCCTCGTCCAGACCAGCTTCTTCCAATATCTTTTCTATCTCTTTTTGCATCGGCTTGTACTCATCTGCGCGATTAAAACCACATTCAGTGATCGATACGTCCAAAAAACGTATTGAAAGCATATACCGTAACGTTCTTTCGCTAGAGAAAATGCTACGCGACGGAGCTGCTTTCGGTCCAAATCGTCACTTCCCATGGCTTCCTGGGTCCAGTAGTCTCCTATGTTCCAATAGTTACAAAATTATTCAATAGGGAAAAGTGAAATCCTTACTGCAACGTGCGTAAAACATAGCCAGAGTCTCTCCTGGGAGCGGTGTATTTTTAGCATCTTCCGCAGGACGTTCCTGCCCGTCTTTCGAGGGATCCACGGAAGGTTTCTCATCCTGCTAAAAATAAGGTCAATTATCTTTATTTCTGCCGTGCAGAAGGTAAAATATACTTTGTCCAAAAAATTCTCATCAGCGAGAGAGAGATAATCCAAAACAGCCCCGACTTTCTTGATGACCTCAGGTTCATCGTATATCGTGGCCATATCTTCGCCAAGCTTGAATTCCGACGTTTCATCTGCCCCGACCAAAGTCTCAATATCATCATCATCATCATATTCATCCTCTTCGTCTTCCGTTTCGTCATCGTCATCTTCGTCTTCATCTTCGTCACTGCTGCTTTCTTGCTCGCCTTCTGGTATGACCACTTCAGGTTTCTTCAAGCAGATGAATCTTTCCATTTTATCCAGCTGTAGAGCGTGAAAATCATCTAGTGTGTATTCGCGGGACCCTTTCTCAATGATTCCGCCATATCTTTTTCATAATATTTAGCAACCGTGAGGTGAGTAAAAGGCTACGACGCACATGTACAACGTGTTTTTAAGCACGGCGAGCATCGTGTTGTAGCGAGGCATTGGAACAGTCAGGAGCGGGTCTTCGACGCCTATGTCCTTGTCAGCCGAGGCGGGAGGTAAAGACACAGGTCCCCCAGCCCCTTGTTCGGTCAACGGGTCGCCCTCATCATCGCTGTCCCATTTGTCTTTCTTCTTCACTTGTTTCTTCGCCTGTCCCTTGCCGCCCTTCGCCTTTGGCTTCTTCAGCGTCATGCTTATCCATTTACCCTTCCCATTCAGATTATATCCGTATCTATGGCACAGGGGTTTGAGTCATGTAGTGGGTGCAAAAATGAGAAAAATCGCACAGGTCGTTCCAAAACACGCTATCTAATCTCTCCTCGCTCGTATCCTCGTCGGTCACACCTCCAAAAAGAATACCCATGGATTTCGCTGCCCAAAGTGTCATGGTACAACCGCTACGGAGACAAGGGGCATACGCGTCCGACGGTCGCTTGCGTTTTTCCCATTTGAAAGTTGGCATACTGAACGAGTTTTTTGACGTTGAGGGCTTCGATTTGGTTGATGTCGTAGGTGTTTTTGTGCTCGTGGATGGCGTGGGAGGAGTCTCCTCTGTTATTCTGTACGTTGTTAGCAACTTTGATTTACTAAGTCGGTCAAGAAGCGCATACTTCAATAACCAGGTATCTTCCAGCATGATCCCTACAGGTCGTTTTCCTTTAGCATATTCTTTACAATATCCACCGTGTAAGACGATTCCGTCAGCGCAGGGTAGAAAAGAAAAACCACTGCGAGGTCTAAATAAATAAAATGAGCAATTAATTTGAAACAATTGTCATGCAACACATACGAAGGCCTCGAGTCTGTCAACTTCATCTCAATTAAAGTCCATTTATATTCTTGGGTATCGAAAACCCAAAGATCGTTTAGATACCGAGCTGTTGTTGAATTAATTTAGAGGAGTAGACAGTTTATAAATGCCATACTGGTGATTCCTGGGTCATAAAAACCCCCAAATAGGATGATCAAGTGCTTCCAAACGGCCATACTGGTTAACGTCTTTAGAAAACGCGTAGTTTTAGCACTAGGTATGACTAACCGGTGTCCAGATCGCGCTGTAGGGCGTACTTTCGTGTCAATGCGTTCCCAAGAGTGTGTCGATATATCGAAACACCAGAAATCACGATAATGGTGGAACGAATTCTGATGAAGAGAAGAAAATTCACCGCCTTCAGCTCTTAAATACTTCTGTCGTGTCAGAGCGAACATTAGGATACATACCGAATAAAAATAGTTTGCCCCCTCCTCCAGGTGAGGCTACAACAGCATGTGCAGATCTTGGACCGGGACATGTAGGTGAAATGAATTTACGCCATTCATCCTTCTCCGGAGTATATCTAAATGTGTCATTATAGAAGTACTGCAAAGTGTGAGCCAAATTGACAGTACGACAGTGTAAAAACTGGACCAACAGCTTTTCCGTCTTCGCCGAAGAACTCTCCGCCAATACACCATAGGTGATTGCCATTCGGGCATGCAGTCAGAGTCGCATTGGCTCTGCGGCTTGGTGGACCTTCAACCAATTCCTCCGTAACTGTATGTGCAAGTTCCCATTCTTTACGCATCTGTAGTAACGGAAATGTCTGACATCCCGCTGATTTGTTCGACAATATTGTCCAGGAACTCACCTTTTCCAGTATTCCTTCAAGATCATCGCCGTCCGAATCTGAATCGTTGCCTTTCTTAGATTTAGATTTGGACTTTCCCTTTTCCTTCAAGGCGTCTTTGGTCTCCTTCTTCTCCACTTTTTGTAAAGCTTTTGCCTTTTTGGCTGCTTTGGCCGCCGTTGTCTTCTTGGGCATGTTAATCCAAGAGAACGTATAAAATCAAATTGTCATTGGTTTCGTCGCAGGTATTCGGTATGTCGACAGAGTAGGGATCGTCGAAAGTATATCAGTAGGTCCGGTTTATTGATAGTGGTAGCTGCAGAAGTCAAATCATCAAATTAATTTCCCACAATTTTAGGATCTCGGATCATGGGATTTCAAGTCACTTTTCGACCGCCAAAGCCCTCGCACCTACCCAAGGTTCGTTCACAGCGGATATTTGTTTTCTTTTATCATGGAAATCTTCAGTATCGGATCACGTTATACCAAGGGTCCACATCCACATATGCCACCAGGTCCAGAAACCACTTTTCTGTCAAAAGTTCGTTGAATGCTGAGGTGGGCCCTGCAACGAGGCAAGACGAGGCAAGTAGCGTTGATCATAAATATTGAATCCTTAAATGATATTGCGAACAAGTAAGCTAATTATCCTGATGGAAATTTAGAACAACAACCTTGTCCAAGTTGTCGAAACTCGAGATTTGCAGGGAGATTATCTATGGCATCCATATGATTTACAAGGCAACTTCAAGAAAATAGTGGTTTGCTGTCCGAAAATTCCTATGATTCTTTTGCCTTTGCTATACTTTCTTCCTTTCGCAGCTTATCCGTAGCTGCCTTTAGGCTCCGCGCGAGTTTCACAACACCCAGAAGAGTTTGAACGTGGTCCGGTTTCCACCCTTCCGGTAACCTTTCTTCGGAGATCCACCGTCGAATGTACTCCACTGGAACACCTGTCTTTATCCCTGTACTCTTCTCCCATATACCGAGGACGAGGGCCATCTCCCCACGAGCAATTTCAGCAGAAACTGAACCGATAGGCCGACACTCTGCTTCCCTACGAACTCGCGCCCTAGCCACGTCTTCCACACCCATCAGGAATTCTTCACCTCTTGCTTCTACTTCTTTCGCTCCTGGCCTGACGTCCGCAACGAGTGCATTAACGAGGCCCTGGTCGACTTCGATAGGAGCATATTCTAGGCCTGCAGGGGTATCGTGGTGCACAAGGCTAGCATCGTGCTCAATTCTGCCATGCCTCCCAAGCTCGAACAAGCTTATTCGCCCAAATTTGCGAAATATAATGGCGAATCCAACATAGGCAAGCAAATAGGCCAATGGATTCGACAATCCATAGCATGCTTTCAGCCCGCGAACTAAGTCTTGAGGACCGATGTTTTTACCATCGCGAGAACTGCAGATAATCTGACTGTCAGCTGAAGCTACTTGACGGTTCTCAGGCACCAAAACACATACATGTATCCATGGTTGGCCATCGCGTTTAGTGCTGGACATGGCGAACGGCTATCTCCTTCCTGAGCAGGACAGAATTCATAGGTTTGGCCCGTTGCGGGACATGCTTGATGTCTAGACGTCATGCTGAGTAGTCTAGTTAAGAGCGACTCGACTGGTAAGGAAAGGGGATTTGGAATGACGCGTGTTGGGAGGGTCCCTTTTATAAGGGGACAGCCAGTTGCAGACCTAGGATCTCGTCGCAATCGGGTATAGGATTTCCTCACATGCGGGTTCTAAGGCCTTAAGGGTTCATAACGTGTCATAGCTAACTCAACGGCGCCGTTTCTGTCTCCATGCGTCTAATTCAAAGTGTCCACCTCTGACTCTACTATTTAATGCAAACAATGTGATTTGGTGATTTCCGCAAAACTCAGGAGTGTGTAGGAGATTCGTAGCGTGATTTTCACTTGTCTACCATCATTTTACGGAGTTTATTTTCCTATTACCTGATCGTCACCAGTATTGCGGGCGGACTATTTGTCAAGATTCAAACATGATAAAAAAAGAATGCAAGTTAGACTCAGTTTGTACACATCGTTCTTCGATATTATAATGCTTGACTAGTAAAAAGAAAAATTTGCCATAATCCTGATGAACATCATCTACTTGGGAATACAGCTCAAACCCAGCGGTGTTCAGTTACTTGCGGTTTGATGTATCCATCGGCGCCGTCCATTGCGTTCCATCACAATGACAGCGCTGATGCGAAGTTGTGCTCCGTTGACACCGAGTCAATTCGCCATAGGTATATATGCACATCATAATTATAAGCGCTGAAGTACCAGCCCACCAATAACAACTCCTCCACCGACAGAGACTTTTTTCATTGGTTACAGCTCATCGCGGAGCGAAGCATCAGCGTTCCTCTCAGAGCTAGGCTCAGAGTCGCCCGGTATGCTCACCTTCTCGTGTGGTGCACCGCTCGTCTCATTTCCGACACCAAATGCCTTCAATATGGCTTCGTTGTTTCCCCAACCCTGGATTTCGTCACTCATCTCAAATACTATATCTGCACCCTGAGCGATTTGTTCGTGTTTGATTATGGGCTGGTCCACATCCACGCCGTTGATCTTTAGCGACTTGATGTATTGCTTTGTCCTAGCACCTATGGCTGTGACGGTCAGCAACTTGGGGGACAACTGAGAGGAACTAGCCGGGCTGTTGAGGTCGATAGTGATTCGCTCAAAGAACGGGCTGATTGATGTATTCAGTACCGTTCGTCTTTGTATACTGCCCACGGAGACTTACGATCCGACCACGTATTCTCCTGACACCGGGTTTACGGGATAGAAGCCCATCGCGCTAAAGATGTACCAGGCGCTCATTTGGCCACAGTCTTCGTTCTAGTGTATTTAAAGCACAGCTCATTTCCCTGGGATTCAGAGGAAACATTGATGGACGCACCCCAGACAAACCCTCAGGTGTGTTATTATAGTTGGCCACGGCAATTTCCCTGACCTTCTCCTGGGTTTTGTACGCAGCACCAGCGAGAGCGTATAGATAAGGTATGTGATGCGATGGCTAGTGGATCGTTGTGAATAAGTGCCATAGTGTCATACTCTCAACACTTCCGATGATCGGAGCGCACCACGTCTGAAAGGAACTCACCTCATTACTATGGTCATTGTGTCCGCCATTAAAATGATCATCCAGGCTCTGCACAAACTTCACATTTCCTCCCCTGCGCTCGATAAGGGTAGGGATGTCATGGACGACATCAAACGAATACGCCCACTTGTCACCTACCAACATGTGATTAGAAAATGCACCTACAGTATCATCACATCGGTCGTGTAAACGCACCTTCAGTCCAACCATTATCATCGCCGGCCCAGCTTCCATCAGCATTGCGCGCTTCCATAAACCCAGTCGCATCGTTGAACAAAGTGAACGGTGCGCGCATTGCCCTCTCCAAAAGAAAGTTTGTCACATTCTCTGGTTTGCCGAGCTCCCGCGCGAGGACGTAGGCAGCATAATCATCGTCTACAGAAGTCTATTAGTATCACTCTCTGAAGGAAACGGCACTGAAAACGTACACGCGTAGTCTAATGTCCGAGATGCACTTTCTGAATGAATGTCATCTGCCACCCATCCGTTCTGGGCGTATGAAGATGAAAGACCGGCTCGGACTTCGTAATCGACGTGCTATATGAAGTTTATCAGCAAGGCGAAATATAAGCAAAGGGTTATATACCTCCTCCCGATCAGCGTACCTACGTTTCGATCATTGAAAAAAATATTTCACCATGAAATAGAGGCACTCACACCGTTGTCAAATCGTTTTCCGGAGGGACGGTTGCGTCCTTCCAAACCGCCTCCCAAGCCAGTTCTCGGTCAAACCCAGTGATATTTTTCAAGACGGCTTCGGCTACGAGAGAATCTGCATGCGTGCCGACCTGCAATCCGTAAGATTAAAAAGACGACAGAAGAAACACCTAACTTACCATTATGTTAGTCTCGACTATATTTTTCCACATGGGTAACCACCCGCTCTAAAATTAGGAATAGTTGAAAAATATTTGAAGAAAAAAGAAATCTGGACACCACCTCTTGGTAATCTGCCAACATGCTTTGGACAAAGCCTGGAATGCGATCAGGTACAAATAAGATTTGCCATGCCCATTCCGCACGGAATGTGTCCTTTTGACAATAATTAGAAAAGCTGTTTGTGGAAAGGTATTTATGCCTTACCCAGATTGAGTAGCCGGTATATGATTCCCCGCCCTCTTCGAGTACGTGGACCGCATTATCGTATCCGGAATAGTACTGGCCTTGTTCATGTTGTTCAGTAGGGTACTATGCAAACTCCTTTAGCCCCATATATAAACTATAAGCCTACACGGATACCTGAAGTGTGTGGACGATAGCGGTCCAGAAGGCTTGCTGGTCAACAAAATCCCGAGGAGATCCTTTGTTGGAATTTTCGTCAATATATACTTTAAGGTCTACGCGGCTCAGTATATCAGCCCAAGACTTTCGTACTTGGAATGCAGTGTTTTGGAAGGTGCCAGGAATAAGATGGGCGTCCGCAGCTGAAGAAGGGGAGGAATCAGGAATTTCTGCGTCGATGTTTTTACGCGCCTGGTCTTCAGAGATAAACGATGTTCCGACACGCATAGTAATCACAGTTTTTGTCTTTGATTGAGGGAATTGGGCATATGCGCTGAGCAAGGGTCCTTGAGAAACCTTGTGTTGTGGGTGCGGAAACGAGACGGTATCATTTTGAATAACCCCATAGATCGGTTTAGGTGTTCCTTTATCGAATCGAGCACAAAAATAGCCTTTGAAATGTTTTGAAAAGGGTGCTGTGGAAATGGGTGCGATGATACTATCTTCCCGTTCATCTGACCATCCACAAACTTCCAAGTCATCCGGGATCGACACGCTTCCAATTGGGAACGTTATATTTGTCGGAGTCGAGGTAATTACAGAGGGCCTGGACACCTCGAAGAGGACGTAGGGCGATAGCGTGGAGTCAAACGTAAACCTAAGGTGTGCCACCCTCGAGGCTGACAGCCTGTGAGTTATTCTGGCAGACAATGTAGAGAGAGAAGTGTTACGCACTTGCTGTCTGTTCTATCGTAATGCTCCCCCCGTGTCCATCATCCAACTCGACACTGTAATACCCTGAGCTCACAACCTCATTCTTCTGACCGTCACTCCCTCGAAGAACCTCAAGACCACGCTCTTCAAAGTCCACAACGACATTCGGACCGACTCCTGGAACGACGCTAATGGGAGCGCTCTCCCCCATCCAGATGGCAGGTTGGCGTGTCCCAACCACACCCATCACCTTGTTCAGCGTCCAGTTGTAAGGCGTGGCAGAAACGTAATGCGGTTGCGTCTGCGCGACCCAACGAGTCATTCCAAATGGTGGTGCGGTACTGGGTATCATTCCACCTGATCCGTTAGGTGTATCCCCTCCATTTCCGATGAGCATGTTTACAAGGTCAAGTCCTGCATTGTCTGGAATCGAAAATTCTGGAGGTGGATGTGTAGTTGTAGCTTCATTGAGAGAAACCAATGCTGTTAATATTAACAATGTTAATCGTTTATATTGCCGCATTGGTAGCTATACAATGCTGTCTGGAACAATGTAACGCGTTAACAAATTATACACGAATAGATTCGAAAAGAAACTCGCAACTTGTGTACAAGTCAATGCGATGCCAGCAGTATGGGTAAATTTATACTGTAGCGACTTGCTTTAAGTATTCAGCAAAGTGTCTTCTTCCTTCGCGAAGCAACTCGGTAGGCTTCTGGTCAGCTGGCCGTTGCGGCTGGATGAAGAAAGTAAACACAGAACATTGAAGTCGGTCCGTTAATGAATTGATGCTGCACGTGACCGGGATGTTCGATTTCCGGCGGTTCCCTGGGAAACCAAGTGCTAAACGCAAGCGCCGCTTTAAGGCGCTTAAAATTAGCTTGATCATTACAGTCATTACCAAGTCATAAGCTACGCGTTGCAGAGTTTCTTCTGTAGTATAGCATGATATATAGAAGACGCATGGATATATAACCACGTCAGAAAGCTACTTGAAACCACTACTGAACTACAAGAAAAATCATAAATATTAAAAACAGAGATCCAGCAAAGTTAGTCATAGTAGGGGAAGGCCGAACCACCCGAGCACAAAAAAGAGATGAAATGTAAAGAGAAAGTCACACGGAAGGATAAGCTCCTGAGCTCTCCTGATCATTTGCTAAATACAGTAGAAATTTAGAGACGATTGAAACCTTGGTATACCCCCATAGTATATGGTCAGAAAACTCCAAAAGAGCGATAAACCTGGGTGGTGCACAAGAGCAGGATAAGGGTGACCGCGGCACCGCTAGCGCAAAAAGCGGGCTCGGGCGGAGACCAGGAGTCGCTTGGTGTTTTGCATTCTCCCCAGGCTATGGCAATTGCGGTGGAAATGAAAAATAATGTGGACCTTTCCAATGACGATCATAAGCCATGTTTCATCGGAAAAAAAACTGCTACTGCGAACCATATTAAAGAGGCAAAAGGCAATGCTATACATGCCCAAAATTCAACCGACTCTGCGGACTCGAGGTCTAGGAAAACCTGAGCATGATGATCATATGTCAGCTGTAATTAGTGAAGAATAGCTAAAGACAATAAATACCTTTTTCCATTTCTTTACCATGTCGGTCCGTTGAAACTTTATCCTCTGACTTGAATATACGACGCTTGTTAGGAGACCTACACAAGCAAAAATAATCGAAACCAGGGCCAGAGTCCTCGTGAGCGTGTTGGAAATAATGCCTCCAATTTGTAGAACAGAAACAGAAAGACTAGTATACTGATCATCAGACACAGCAATGATAACCGAACAGGAATAGTGCTCACGGCAAAATAACAGCCTGACAGATCCAAACAGATTTCCAGAGACGGAACATCTTCCTAACCGTGTTGTACCACCGCATCCTGTTTAGAAAAATAACAGCAGGGTGACACAAACTCTCATGGTCGTGAAAACCTTTGAAAGAATGATCCCCCCTGAGTCCCCATCGTTTGCGGATAATACGATGAGTACCCAGACAAGAAACGGTCCAGAACACAATCCAGAAGTATTGAGCGTATCGCATAGCCAGTTCACTGAAAAATGGCGTCACTAATTCTGCAGATAAGATTGGATAAACTGACCACCAACCTTGGTGGTATCTGGCACAGTGAATCAACCCCCGATGCGTCGCCTTGATGGCTTGACCTCACTGAATTACCGTCTGATCGCTGTGTTGTCCGTGCTTTCTTTAGTTCTGAAGCGGAGTTGCAGAACACTGGTTGAGAAAGCGGGCCCATTTTATCATAGACTTGATGAGGTGCCAGAACTTGGGAATGGTACAATACGAGCTTTGAAGCTCCCTGTTCTTATATTCCACTGTGTTCCCTGAAGGGATTCAGACCATTTAAATTTATATAACCCTTGCTTTTAGTCATAGCTTGAGGACGGGATCAGATTGGTAGGTAGATATATTTATTCCTTGAATGCCAAGTTCACATGTACACAAGACTTTGGCATTTTAGACATCCGCATTGGCTGAGCACGATACCGATCAGCATAGGTAGTCTAGATCTTGGCCTCCCATAGCCTCCCATCCTCTTTTGGATCCCACGAACCCAATGGCATGTTGCGACCGTTGGTTGCGAGACCCAGAGTCTTACAATGGGTTACCCATATTGGGTAACCTATCGGAAAGAGGATGGGGAGGCCGAGACTATAAATACGTATGGATGTTATCTGCCACCTCCAATGTTATCTGCCAGCCGAGGTGCCGCAACACAGCCACATTTGCGCACTTCCGTATTCAATTCACGCCAAGGGGTACGCGCCGGCAAATGCCGGCACACAGGGTGGGGGGGGAGGGGGGGGCAGACCAGGCTTATCCGAATTAAAAGTCGTTTTAATTTCATAATTGTTTTTATCCAATTTTGAAGCATGGTGCATGTAATAAAACCACTCTATGGTAAATTTACTGTTATTCCAGCTTTCTAAAGGTCGTCGTCAGTCGTCGTTACAGGTTGCATTGCAGATTTGTTGCATTTTGCAGCAATGATCAGGGGTGTCATGTGCATATTTCGTCACAGTCACGGATTGTCATGTTACCTCGCGTTCTCGCGCACTCGATTTTGCCACGATCAACAAACAACTTTCCAATTACACCCACCCTCGTGAACCGTCGCCGTTCTGCTACTCAAATATTGGCCATTTAGTAGGTGTTGGAAATATTGATAGCTGGCAGAGGTAAGTCGCTGCATCCTTACCCTAGTAACTCTAGCTGAAAGTGCACCACCAGACATTTCATACATTTATCCCCTTCCCCCATTTTTCTATTGTCCACATCACACATTGGGGGCACAATGGACGCATGTGTATTGATGATGAATGCATTAAAAAGCGCAGGCGTTGCATCTAGTCCCTAGTAATGTCTGGCACTCTTACTTATTTAGGAGAGTATTTGTGAACATGTGCACCTGCACGTGACTACTTATTGCCAATTTAGGAAGGGGGAGGGGGGTTCTCGGAGTCCTTATCCAAATTAAACAACCCCGTGTGCCAAATTTTTTTTTGAGCACCCCTTGATTCACGCTCGACGGGCATCCTGGTTTGATTTTTGGGGGCTCTTTAAGTGATATTCTAGATCATATATAAAGTAAATAATACCCAGGTAAAAAACATCAGATCAATTTAAAGTACAGACAAAGTAAAAGGTACATGTTTACACGGGCCATTTCTCGGACGCGCGTCAGCGCGAAAATTTTGAAAATTTGCCTCTTGTTTCACACTATATTTCACAAAATTTATGTTTGTGACAATCCGTACATATTGTCAAGTACTTTCAAGTCATTTCTCTTCAAACTTTTAAGAAAAATAAAGCATCACAAGTCTCTCTCTTTTTCTCTCCATTTTTTGGTCATTTCCCGTTTGGGACACCCACTCCTATGAACGGAAAACCTTTATAACTGAGTATATTGGTTTAGAATAGCAAAATGTGCAAACGGTGCACCTAGATTTTCCGGCAAATATCCAATTCATGGTCTGCGCTAAGTAACGAAGAGGGACCTAAGGAGGTATCAAGGAAATCCCTATCTTGCATGAACCCGTTAATGACATGGCCGTCGGGACTCGGTCTGGTACTCGGGTCTCTATCGCACCAACATTAGAAACCTATAATACCCACACATATGCGGACGATGACGGATATCTGATTTAATTTTGCCTACATTGTAAATATCCGTTTATGATAATCTGGATACTTAGAAGGCGGAGGGAGGTCGAAAATACCCACTTCTATGAACGGACTCAATACGAATGACCGACCTTCAAATATAGGATGGCCTTCGTTATCATCCCACATCATATCTGTTTCTAATCGAAGACCATTCACATGCAATGCCACATCCTCATAACCATTCACCAAGACACGCTCCAACTAAACCGACGCCCAAGAGTTTCAATTGCTGCACGATAGTACAAAATTTTATCAATATTGATATATATTATAGATGGCAATAGTAGTGCTGATGAGTAATTCTTAAAAGAAACACAATGAGGGTATAAGCAGGATATACGACAGCAGATATACATAGAATGCAAATGCTCAATGACTAGATACGAAGAGTTCTTGAGAAGACGGAGTCTCGCCAGTCAGCCAGGTTCAAGCTTTGAGAATGTTACAGTTCATCCGTTATGCCCGCTACTTGTAATATGGGCCCTGGAATCATACACAGTCATGTCTGGTCGGAAAACGGATCAGCAGGTGCACATGAATACCAGTAGTTCTGGCTTACTACTCTGCATTGCATTACTATTGGCAGCAGCAGCAACTAAGAGCATGATTGGAACGTCAATATTACTAACGGCATATCCCAAAGGAGCAACAGACAAGTACACCGACCTTGGTTTTGCATAGTTCCCAGGACAGACTCCTGGCCATGCACTTCTTCTTCTTCAGGCGTGCCCTGCTGATCATGGTAATTCATATCTTCATTTTGCGGAGATCCCATCATATCCATTGGCGAATGCTTCCCAGGCGGTCTGTTCTCGACTCTACGAACAAATTCGCCCCAGCACGCTCTGTCATCCGACCCCATGTGCTCAAACTGCTCACGCAGAAGCCGCGGCGCTTTCCGCCATACCGCACGGTGCCGACAAACCGTGCTTTTAACGTACCTGCTGCCGAACACGCGCTCAAAGGCCGTGCGTTGGGTCATGTTCGCACCTGTCGGAGACTGCGCGATTAGCATGTCCATCGAGTGGAACCCTGCCGAGAGCTCGGAGACAGTATAGTCATTCGGCCAGCGCTTAAGTGGTGGGTGCGGGTGGTATGGAATAGGCGCCGCAGGAACATGCGGTGCGAGGAGGTAGTGCGGTAGGGTGTGTGTGTGCGTGCTGTTCGAATCTGATGTGCTATGGTTTTCGGTGTTCGTGTTGTTGGTGGTACTGTTGGCGCTGCTGCTGTTGTCCGGTTCGTTGTTGTGACTAGAGTCGTAGTAGACCGGGCTCTGATACATGCCATAGACATTGCTGTCCTGTGATTGGGTAGTCGGTTGCGAATTCGAGACCGCAGAGGTTGACGCGGTGGAAGTTGATGGCCCGGCTACGGGGCTAGACACTAAAGCACTCGATCCGCTGTTGTGGGTCATATAGTAGCCATTAGTAACGTGGATTTTTGGGCTTTCGCGCGCGTCTTGTGAATCTTCCTGAGACGCGGCCGGCCTTTTGAGAGAATTTTTATGTTGAATACTGTCTGTGCTCGCCTTCGGCGTAGGCGGCAACATTGGCGTTTTGTTGGGAGGACTAGGCAGCGAGGGAGGCTGTGACTCCCTGCGGTTTCGAATCTGGGACTGGACTTCCTCGCGGAGACTTAAACATTCCTCCTCTGAAAGTCCATCAATGAGAGATCGTCTAAGTTTGTATAGCAGTCTCTGCTGCGTAGCCACTATCCGAACAGATGTGATGGTGTGCTGTTCCCATTGGTTAGACGTTGGGACATATGTATCTAGGTAAGACCCAGATGTGAGGCCCAGGTCAGTGACGAGGTTGCTGAACTGTGCCAGCTGGAAACACGGAAACGTAGGCACCATTTGTTGCAATCTAATCGGTTCTATGTTGGCCTAATGGATAAAGGGAAAGAGAGAAAAAGCATGGGGTTAGCTGATCGGCATTCACACTTTCTACAAGATGATCAAAAATAAAATGGAAAAAGCTAGGGTCAATTCTCTCAAAATAACGTGTATAGATCGGGATCCTTTCGGGTATTCGAGATGGCGGCGTCTTACATACCTTGTACCATATGATTATAGTCACAGACCTGTTGAACTCGTCCAATTGTCTTTGCATTTGGATGTCCTACAAGGGAAAAAATGCAAAATGTGCACGACGGACTGTAAGCATCGTGCCAGCTGTCGTTCGTCAGTTATTCTCTCACGCACCTCTTGCGATGAGGAGAGATGCTGCTGTTGTGTGTTCTGATGTGTACTTCTGGTAGCAGGTATGGTCATGTTCGTTGACGGAGTCAATGAACTCATGTAGCTCTCCATATGCTGTTTGTCAGGCTGCTACAGTGTTCATAAGCGGTCCAAAAACGCGCTGTCACAAAAAAAACGAACAGCAAACAGCCGAGAATCTAGATGAGGATGCATTAGTTTCTCCAAAGTAGACACCATTAGAGGTGGTTAGGGGCGTTGGAGGCGTACTGGCACTGTAGACTGGTCTCTGATCTTGGGCGATGTACCTGGGGTACACGGACGACGACGAAGTGATAAGGCAAGAGACCGTCGGTGAGACCCGGGGGTCCGCCTCTTTTGTGGACCTCGCTTTTGCCAAGCATGTCACAACAGTGTCCATCCCACCCGGCTCCCGGCCCGCCATCCAGCCCTTTCCAAGGACCCGCCAAGACTGCATGCACTTTCAGGGAGAGACTCAATGAGAATTCACAAACACGCTGAAGGGGTATAGCAAGGTATGTATATAATTACCACGGAGTGTACGTATATATGTAGAGGTAATTATATACACGCTAAGAAGTAGACAGCATAGGATAGCACACAAACAAAGTGAAAAAGCAAGATCGAAATGTCGCGCACTTGTACGCATCGCCGACACAGAAAGTAAACGAAGCGATGCAACATGTTGGCGGCAGGCCTGGCCTCGCTCCCTCTCCAGCATGGGGAGCTGTGCAGGCCGGACAACCCTGACATGGGCAAACACGATTCAGCTCGTGAGCACCGTAGCCCATGCACTAAATCCTTGAACAACATCTTCTTTAATCCTTCACAGAGGCCACATGCAACCCAAGTAAAGACTAGTATCGACGTCGTCCACCGCCCCCACTATTTGGGCCTTGATAAGGACCATAATCCGGAGGAGGGCGCCCTCCACCTACAATTTAAGGTATCAGTTTTCACTTCTGGAAGCCACAGTCAAACAGTTTCTTACCGCCGCGTAGAGGTGGATGTCCGTGGGGAGATTTAGGCCGCGAAGTCGCGCTGGGTATGACAGCAGTCCGGAGAAGGTTCATCAAGTCGTCAGTTCTAAATACAGGTCCTGCAAAACACACACGTCAACATTGAGAGAGCCGTCGAAAAAGTACACGATCTCAAAATTTAGACGTACCATCAAACGAAGACGCCGTCGGCAATTCGCCAATAAACCACGGCAGAATTGCAGGCAAAGTGGATTGACGTTTATCATCATCCCGATCGCGCGGTGGCGGAAGTGGCTCGCGTCGCGGTGGGGGTGGACGGTCGTCTCTATCACGATTCGGAGGCGGTGGAGGTGGCGAGAACCTCCTTCTCGGAGGACCACTACCGTCCCACCGCCCATCACGGTCCCGATCTCGTTCCCGATCTTGTTGAGCTCTGGGTGGAGGCGACGACGGCCGCGCGCGCTTATGTGTCGAGCTGTAGTCGTTCGGACGGGTTTCGTCGCGCTTGTTGCGGTAATCAGGCGACGACGGCCGTTTATTACCGTAGGTTTGGGAGTTGCTCTGAGAGTTGGTGGGCAATGAAATCAAGGATTGAGAAGCTTCCACTCGGTTGAGAGAGCTGGAGGCAACAGACGTCGTTGCACGGCGGGCGAGAGCAAATCCAAGATCTCGGTCGGCAATCGCGTCGGTCCCCAGGTATATGTGGCGTTGAGCTAACCGTTTGATTGGAGGGTCTGATAGCAAGGCAGATAGATTAAGAATGAGAAGATTAGGGAACTGTAGCAACCACACGTACCAGACGTATACACTTCTGCCATCCTCTTTTCCAACTTTAGAGCTGCCTCCAGATCCCCGTATTGATATTCGTACCGAGCCCATCGTTCCCATAGGGGGCGGGCACGGTCTGGTGGAAAGGTGGTAATAACACGTTCAAAGAGGGCACGTGCATCTGGAAAGAATATCAAATTTGGCTGTACACGCAACTGCAATAACGACTCACTATTCTTATCATTAATAGAAATTAGGAAGCCTAGGTATCGGAGCACAAAATCAATCTCATCGCCAAAGGATTCCATCCCCTTTTCAAAGATTCGGCTTGCCACTCCTTTGTCATCGGAGCAGTGATATTCAGTCAATGCTAAAGAAAGAGAATGTATGATACCATCAACACTACATTCATTAGTTGCAATGACAAGAGAACACCACGTACCTGCAGCCTCGTAGATCTCCCAAGGTGACCAACGATCACGCCTCGCCTTTCCAAAGATTGTTCGAGAGCCCTTGACACCTTCCGCTCTCATTCCGAACCGCATATACATGATCCACGCCAACCCATATTCAGTGCGGTGCTTTTGCAATTCTGTCGTTTTTGGCGGTTTGTCGTCCTGCGACCCTTGCGAACTGAACGACGAGACGTTTGATGGTGGCTCGGGAATTATGGCTGGCGCTGTCGGTGGTGGTGCATTTGTGCCATTGCTCTGAGAACCGTTTGCAGCTGCATCAGCTTTTGACGTTTCCTCTAGCCTGTCGAGGTTGGTGCGAAGGATACCGAGGAACTTCTCGTACGTGGCGTGTACCCCTGCAAGGTCTTTCTTGATCTCTAGAGCTTCTGCGTAGGCAAAGTTGAGAAGGAAACTATAGAAAGAGAGTATGTTGATAAACAGTTATAGGAGCGGTTCA
Source organism: Psilocybe cubensis (assembly GCF_017499595.1). Taxonomy (NCBI): domain Eukaryota; kingdom Fungi; phylum Basidiomycota; class Agaricomycetes; order Agaricales; family Agrocybaceae; genus Psilocybe; species Psilocybe cubensis. Next base: position 3,733,703 of record NC_063002.1, on the reverse strand, counting down.
TGGATAGAAATACCTGGACGGATTGGCATCCAGGCCAGCTTTCAAAATAGAAAGAGCTTCGTCGTTCTTCCCTATGCTATTTGTCCATGTATAGGCCATGAACCTGGAGAAACATTAGAATATTCATGAAACTGCGGTATGTTGTCCTGACCATATTTCGGTGTAATACCGCATGCGGATCACCGCTTTTCGATAAACACCCTGAATGCGTGATATCAGTGTCGCTTTATCCTTCTCATCGAGCTCTAAAGGATTGCTCTCTTCCCATTTGAGATATGCTTTCCATTTTCCAACGAGTGCGCGTTCCGACGCATCAAATTTCGGGAGCGATGGGAGAAACAGTGTATCCTTCTCGTTCGCGAACAGGGGTCCAATGTGGTTGATAAGTTGCCGCAGGACTGTCCGCGCTTGCATATGCGCTGGTGAGAGGTCAGCCATGAACTTTTTGGCCGTGATCTTGTTCAAGCCGTTCTCGAATGTCTCAAGATCATGCCATAGGCTTTCGACATTGTCAAGGGGTATTTGAACAGCCCGGTGGTATACTTTCCGTAGGGAGTCCATCTTCTGTTGTTGATCCCATGTTGTTGTAGCCTGAACAAGAAGTTGAAAAAATATCGGTGAATAAAGCTGGAATATGACGCACCTCTCCGGACTGGAGAAACTTGATATACTCGCTCCATATTACACCACTGTCCTTATCCTGACCGACATGGTTCAGAGCAAACTCAAAAGACATCCGGACGGTATCACGTTGGGCCGGCCCTGTATTTAGTTTCCTGGAGGAACACGCATCTTCCGCGTAAGAACAACTCAAAACCTAACAGACTTCCCGGTTGACTTACCGCACATAATCTAAGTAGTACACCCAGAGTTCAACACACGGTGACCGAATAAGAAACTTTTTGAATAAGTCTTCTGCACTCTCCGACATGTTATGATTGACATAGTGCTTTATGTATGCAATTTGCGCTGGAGCCTGAGCATGTGCAGTGTTGGTCAAGGAAAGAGAACCCGGCACGACCGAACGGCAAGAACATACGTTATTTGGATAGTGCTTGAGGAGGGCATCATACGATTTGCTGATCTTTTCCAGGTCATTGGACTGTTCTGCTAGCTTGATTAGCCTTCTCCATCCATCGGGGTCGTGGGGGTTCTCGCTGAGTTGTACAGTCAAAACTTCATATTCACTCGGAGGTGGCAATTGGGACTGTTCAGACTGTTGCTCATCCAATTTCTTGATATCTGCGAGCTCTTTCAATATCTCTGCAGTAGGTTGCGTTCTCTCTGAATCGTCCATGTATGAATCGCCGTCCACGTCGTCTTTAGCGGCCGAAATCGTTGCCATCGTTCAAGTTGGTTTAAAGAACTTTATGCCGTGGGAACTACACAGGTCGGTGCCAAAGCTGCCCGAAGCCTCCAGGTCCGCTCCGGTTCCGGCAGGCCGCTTTAGGCCGTTTTAGTCGCTCCGAGAACTTTACAAAGACCCACAGAGTACTTCAAAGACTCACAGAGCGTCCAAAGACTCCAGGTAACTTCAAAGACTCCTAGAGACCTTGAAAGGTCTCCAGAGCACCTCAAAGATTCTAAAGCATTTTTCGGTATGCCAGAAAGCACGCGAAGAGTCGAGTTGCTGTAGTACTGTCATCAGGGATTCGGTGGAATGCTTGCATTAGAATATACTCAATGTAATCCGGTATATTTGATATAATGATTATACCAGTAATGTGTTTACAGCTCAAATTCGTATTCTACTACATTATGATGAAATTCTTTTGGCAAAACGGTAACTTTGGTATATTATGATGCCTCCATATATTATCACCGTGTTATCGGCAGCTCACCTCGTCTCTAAGAGCGAGTCTTTACTTTAAATAATGCGCTATTCCGCCGCAGGTAGAAGCTCTGGAATGACGCACTCATAAATTACTCAGTTGAAAGCGAGTAGGCTTCATATCCTTCTGCGTTGCACAAGGTACTTGTCAGACATGACATTCGCCCCAAAAGTTGCCCTGCTGGTGTACCTTTTCTTCCGCATCTTCTTTGTGCGTTGCAGCGTCATACATTATTTTGGGCGATCAATGGACATAAATAAATTATGTCTTTGTGTACCTTCACATGCAAAGAAATGCGTGACACATGTTAACCAAACCCCAGCGAAAGAGGAGGGCACCAAAAGGCTCTAGCACCTTTGGGAATGACTACCATAGTCAAGGTTCAAAGGTTGCACTGTGTAGACCTCCATATTCTCAGGATCGCGTTTCATCTGGGTATCAAACTTCGTGCTGAGTCCTTCCGCGTGCAGAAGATCGTACGCAGAATGCCGGGATGAAATTCGGGAGCTGCGTTTGGACCACGGATTTACTTCCCAAAATGCTCTACAGTGTACTACCTAACACGGTAGTATTTTCTTTCTACGACCCATCACATTCGTGGGCATATAAACTCGATGCGTTAACACCAAGACCCCACCACGACCTCTACAACAACAACCACTATCTCTTCTACTTCATTTTCGCATCACTACAGTTATGTCTCGTCTTCGTGGATATCTCTCCACTACACGCTCTGTAGTATGCATTCCTAGACCTCGTAGGATCGATGAATTCAGAAACCCTTTAGAATTCTTGAATGGCATACACGACGCGGTTGAAGGTACCCTTCCATGCCACTACTATTTAATAATTTAGTGATATTGACGCGACGTCCTCTCATAGCTCATGGAATCCACTTCATGTCGACCGGAAACATTCACGGAAACATCACTACCCACACGGTCTGCATTGGCGCACCATCCGGCGACCCGACCAGAAAGGGTTTTCTCATTGACAGCCCCGTATTCAACCCCCTCTTCCAATCAGCAAACATCCTCTCTCAAAACACGATCCCCACACGCAAAAGTCTTCCACAAGACTACATCGATGACCTCGAGTCCTTCTACTACATCATCGCTTGGGTTTCCATGGCCTACAAAGCTCCCGGGAAAATTATCCCCACAAAACGCTTCCCGCGAGTCCTCGCCTGCTGGGCCGCCGAACCGGACACCAGGGAAGCTGCCTTGAACAAGGAGACGCTCCTGCGCAGCGACGGTTTTGACTGTCGTGTCCCTGGAACTGCGTTATTTGATGTGCCGGGCCTCCCCGCCTGTGTGATTTTTGAGGCCCTGCTGGGCCTTATTCATCTTGTTTTGAGGCATCTGTATGCCGAAAAGTGGGCGAACTGGGATGTACGCACTCAGACGTACACGGGGAAGTTAGCGTCTCCTAAGAAGGTCTACGCAACAATTTTGGATTACTTGAGGCGCGCAGCATATGCAATGTCGACCAGCGTTGAACCTGCGCCCGGGATGGAAGCTCACGGGGAGGATGGGGAAGGAGGAGAAATGTGGTGGGATAAGTTGTTCACTGAGACTTGAAGTCAATTGCGCGCCGATTTGCTATTATGCTATCTTTTCAGTCCTTTCACTATCTGTTTTGATTTTCCTGCTTTCTCATACAAAAGTTATCGTCATGTAGTCTATGTACTGTGTTTTGTTTGTTTACCGCCTGTTCTGTAGCATTGCATCGTTATAAAGGTGTTATATAATATGCCATGGTAGCCATGTGAGAAAATAAGATCTGGAAGAGGTTTAAAGAAGCACACAGTTGTCTGCGTTAGTTTTTCAGACATTCTCTCTTCGCCACCCCTAAATCTTACCGCGCTTGTGGCATCTTCCCGAATGGGACGTCGGCAGGCGTCGGCAATCCACGGAAATCACCGTCAATGTCACAGCTGCGGCGTCGGGGCGCCTATTGAACAGTGCCACGGGCGGGCAGGGCTCACGAACACAGTTTTGCGCGTCCAATACGGGCCCTTCACCAACATTCTCTGTGGCACAGAACGGCGCGCGTTTAAACAAGTTTTCCGTTTGAATAGCCAACCACAAAGGCCACAAGTGCCCGAGCTCCACCTTCGCTCCATGGTCGTTAAAGTTTAATTTGTGGCTGTGAGCGAGGAACCTTATCAAAGTGTAGCATGTGCTGTACGAAGTTCTCCCGTAACACAGGAAACAGAGGCGGGGCCATCCATGTTCTCGTGACGGAGGAAGACAATGGCATTTTAAGGCACCTTCCAAAAGTGGAGGTAAATAGTAGTCCTGGTGATTGAGTAATCATTACAAGAGTCGGTGATGGGCTACTCCGCTTGGCTTGGGATATGGCCTTCTTAGTTCGCATTTTTTTCATCCCATGATTTCATGTGATGCATGCCCAACACCACCAAAGATTAGCAATAGGATTTCCTGCCGTTTGGCAATCCCCATGTATAGGTCTTAGTGGGCATAGCCACATATGGATAGCATGGACATTGCGCACTCATTATGCTCACCGGAACCGTCAGTTAAGTTTCTTGCACTCAGTCATCATGCCAATAGTTCGTGAACCAGTCGTGCGAAAGTTGTGTTAAGTGACAGCTTCGGCGTCTATTCGGCCAATGAGTTACGACAACTTGAGTAACCCCATTTGAGCCACTATGGACGGTTCGCTCCAGTTCGACTGCCCTTTGTCAATGTTTTCGGATCCCTTAATTCTTCCGTGGGAATGTATCTTGAGTTTAGATAGTATCTGTTATTTCATGGTCTTATAAGTAGTGCATTGCGTTCATTCCTGTGATGGAAAAGGTCTGTGTTTTCCTAGATACGCGACTGCATTGATATTATATTCATTAGGCTGCAAATTGTTTGTTGCGAAGAGAAAAAAGGATTTTCTTTGTTCTATGTTTAAAGGTATCCATTGGACATATAGGTTTTGTGGCATTGTGCAGATGTTTGGTTTACAAACGGCTCAAAGGAAAATTCCATACTGTTCCACTTCCTTACAGGTAACGTGTACCTGTTGAATTCTATGGCCCAGTCATGGCCAATGACCTGGGTCACTCTGGCAATTTTTGGTATCTCTTTCGAAGCTGATTCTGGCAGCTTCCGGTGTCCAGGAAATATAAAGGCCACCGTATGCTTCTCGCTTTTCTAACTTTTACCTCATACCACTACCATTTACCAATGGCACACCTAGATGGATACGTACCAAATTGTCGCACTCTGGCGACTCTGAATCAGCGCCCTTCTCCCAGAGCAATTGAGTTATTCCAATCTCCCGCCGAATTTCTTATGGCTATCCATGACGCCGTTGAAAGTATGTGATCAATTCTTTAAAAATGAAAATTTTTAATATACGACAACAATTGTTGTAGGTCATGGCTCTCAGTACATTCATACAGGAATTCCTCATGGGAACATCAACTCGTATACCGTTTGGCTTGGAACGTCCTCGGTCTGCTCAAATAAAATGGGTATATTAATGGAATCAAATGTCCAACAGAAATTGTTTCAATCAGTCAACAGACTCTCTGAGACGGTTTTAAAGGAGAAACCAACCGCTCGTTTGGACTACGTTGACGACTTGGAGTCCTTCTACTATCTCATCGCATGGCTGGCCATGACCTACACCGATGGAGGCATACAATTAGCTCGCGCATCATATCCTCCGAAGTTAGCTGCCTGGGCGGCTTTCCCTGAAAGTCATCAGTCCGTTTTAGAAAAACGGATTATGCTTGAAGGGTCAGGTTTCTCGGAATACTTCAAGGCAACAAAAACTTGCGTTGGCGGCAAGAAATACGTCAAAATCTTTTACAACTTACTGCGATCTCTCCACACCTTGTTAAAGCTTAAGTATATCGAAAAGTCCAAGGGAAATCTCGACCATTTGGAATTCTACTCTGTGTTGAATTTCTACGACAAATACTTGCATTTCTTGAAGATAGCGATCGAGAAGACTAAAGTGGTTGCAAGGGAATATTCAGGGGCCTGGTAGTGGGGTCTAAGGCCAAGGTCTCATTTTCATGTATGTTTGTCCCAGCGTATTTCTTTATTGTCTGTCATATAGCGTTAGCCTCAGAATATCCATTCTCTATTTATGTACGATCCTGTATCCTCTCTACCCCATAATGCCACTTTACCGCTTAAAACGCGATCTCGTGACTAATTAAGAGTACGCGTGTCCTATGGCGCGCTGCGCCTGTTGACAGAAAGTTGATTTATTTTTAAATTTGACCCATACACTACAAACTGTTGAAAACCGTGGTTTAACAGCACATCTTGCCGGCGGAAATCTTCGAAAGTCTCGTACTACTAAAAAGCGCCGAATTTTATCGGTTATTATACGGGTCGTTGATAGTGTGATCTTGTGTTGTGTTGTGATATTAGATCTGTCTCTGCGTCTTTAATCCGAGGACAATGCGTGGGTGTTTTTACGTGGCACTCAATAAACCTGGACTTCCCTTATCTTCATTTGGAAAGCAAAATTTATGTACATGCGGCTGAATCTCACCTTCACTAGAATAAAAGTGCCGACCCTCTAAGGCTATATAATAGGCCAACCCGGCTTCACATCCCCTAGTGATCAAACCTTTTATCATCTACACAACTTGCTTCGGTTTAAATATGGGTTTGCATAGCCAGACTCCCAACAGTCGTGAACCCTCAAACTCGAGGCATCCACGTCCCATCGAGTCATATAAAACCATCACCGAATTTCTACTAGCAATTCACGATGCCATAGAAGGTACATCGGTCATCGTGTCCTCCAGTCGGAAGCGTCACTGACTTCAAGATATTTTACCTTTCACGGCTCTATCAGGGCATCAGAAATACTTTCTTGAAACAGGAGATATCCATGGGAACGTAAACCTGGAGACTATATTCATTGGCGCCCCATCTCCCTGTTCTAATCGACGAGGTTTTCTAGGCGACGCGTCTCGAGTAGACCCCGACCCTATGTTTCAATCAGTCAACATCGTTTCGAAAAGCATCATTGAAAGGCATTTCAACTTCGAGCCTGACTATCTGGACGACCTGGAGTCCTTTTACTATGTGATTACCTGGCTTTCGTTTGCCTTCGTGAGCCCTGGTATCCGAAAGCCCCTCAAAGATCTTCCGCGACTTTTAGCCTCTCTGTCTGCTAATCCTTATTCGCGCGACGCGGCCCTATTGAAGGAGCATATACTTTTGAAAGACGGTTTTAGTGGCACTTGTGGACCATTCAATGCCTTCCAGCTCAAGGACCTCGGTGCAGACGAAATTCTTGGATCCTTGATCAATTCGCTTCACAAAATCTTGAAGAACGTATACCAGGCCAAACTAGGGCTCGAACAAAATAGCATGAGGGAGTCATTAAGAACTTCTTCAGGTGTCTACTATGCCTTCCTTTGGGAGATCAAGAAATCGGTGTACATGTTACAGACGGCCTACCCAGAGGCCACAACAAACGTTTGACTGACTTTCTTTACCCTACAGGCTCTCATTTCACATTGGAGCTCAAACCCCAGTGTCGTACGTAGCAATCTTATGTCCTTGTCTTGATGGGATTCACCAAGTTATCATGTCCTACGTAGTCCCAAACTACGCTGCCAAACAAAAACGTTTTGAAGTCAACCATTGAACATTGAACATTACACGATGAAAGATTGAACAAGCAAGGAAGAGCAGAGCAAAGCAATGATCATTACACAACCTTCAAAAAAATACACGAAGAATTCTAAAATAGAATTTAAGAATTGAAAAAAGGAGAAAGACAAAAACAAGAGAGAAAGGAGCTGACAATTTACAAGTGATTAAGTTTTAGATGTTGGAGAGGTTCGAGTCATTGTACACGCAATAATGTTGGGACTAGGTAAACACAATAGATGGGAAAAAGTGAGGAAAGGCGAATAATATGGGATGCGAATTCATGAAAATATGAATCCGCAAAGCAAAGGCAAAGGTACGAAGAAATGAGATCAATCGTCAAGGTCACTGTCTTCCCTAACATCAGCGATGAAATCCTTCACATCCTTGAGCAATTGCTCGACCAACCCATCCCGCACCCACTCCTTACGATGCCGCCACACAGTCCCAAGAGAAGTGGCACGAAGCTGTTCAAGCTGCTCGATATTCAGGTCCGTTGTGCTTTCCTTGAGCAACCTGCGAAGGTCGGACAACAATGAGGACGAGACATGGAATTCGGGCAGAGGCGTAGGTGTCCGTTCGATAACCATCGGCTCAGGCTTAGGGGGTTCTGGTGTCAACAAACGCGCCGAAGACGACGCGACTGGGATGGGTGTTGGAGTTGACACCCTTTCCGACCCTGCAGAATATGACACCTGCATAGATGGTGCTGGACTGCGTGATGCAACACGCTGGTGTGGCGGTTGCAGCTGCGTCGGTGGAAGTTGAGACTCTTGCGGTAGACTGGCTTCCTGGAGCATTTGTGTAAGTGAAAATGGATATTGAGGCTGATTCGACAGCGACGGATTCGGCACCGAAAGATTCTGCATCGAGGAGTTCGACATCGATGAATTGGGTATTGATAAATGTGACATCGATTGATTGCTTGGTGTTGAGAAAACATCGTTTTCATCACGAGGGAAGAGAGGCATGTCATTCGGCCTTGAAGAGAAGTGTCCAGAATGTCCATGGATGCCGTAGACATCTTGTGGTGCTGGGTTGAGCAGCGACGGGTCGAAGCCACCTTGTCTTCTTGGAGTCATGTCAATATTCATGTTCATGTTCATATCCACTTGGTGATGCTGGGGATATTGGGGCGAATAAGGTTGTGGATACTGAATATGATTGACATGGTTAACATGGTTGAGCGGGGGCAATGAAGGGTGCGAGTTCATAGGGAGTTGTTGATATGAGTTAAAATTGTAGCCATTCGATTCGGGCAAAAGGGGTCTCATGGGTTCGATGGGTTCAGTCTGAGCGAAACGGACTTGATGCGGACGCAGTTCAGAGCCAGGCCTCGACGAACCAAGGGTATCCAACGGGTCGCGATCGTCATCCTGATCATCTATAATCCTTGACCTCTTCGCGTCCCGCTCGCCATTGACGTTGTTAGCATTAACATTATTGACCATCCCATTCGCCGTCTCGCCCTCCGATCCATGCGAGTCAGCACCACTGCTCTCCTCGCCCCTCTGCCTCTTCAATCGCCGCTCCAGCTTTACAGGATCGGTGATAGAATGCTCGGGCTCCAGTCCATTATTCCTAGCACTCCTCCTCGCACCCGCAGGCGGTCCATGCCCATTCACCTCCTTATCCTTGCCTTTCTCCTTCTCCTTCTCCCGCTTGTGCTCCTCGCGCCGCTGCCGCTCCCTCCCCGCCATCCGCTCACACTCCTGCCTGAGCTGCGGATCAAACTCCTGGATGCTGACCTCGGCAGCCGTAAACATCGCCTGTGCTTTATGCAACCGATCCACATCAATCTGCTCGTACATGTTTGCGTTATGCACCATCTTCCCAACCTCGTCGAGGAAGTCCTGGGGGGTCAGGTAGTAGCCTTTGTACAGATCAGTCATCATCCTGTCCAAATCGGTGTTGTATAGGAATTTGGCTTGTTGCAATACTTGCTGTTGCGTATCTGCAATACCCTCCATCCGGTCATTGTCCATGAAAGGTTGATCACCTTGTTCGCCAGTGATATCGATGACCCCATTGATTCCTCGGTCTCGAGACACCTCAACAGGCACAGTGATTGGCTCCAGATAAACTTTGCGGTCGTCTGTTGGGTCAAAGCCGTATTCCTCCTGCAAAAAAAAAGATAAAGAAAAGCGCAAGAAAATTTTTAAAGAGTTCAACGAACCGAAGCTTTTTTCGTAAACCTCTTAAACTTCCTCCTGAGCTCAGTCAAAATAGGTCCCAACCGATACTTGAGCAACGTCAAAATCTTCATATCACTCTCTTCCTGCAACGCCAACTCCGCCGGCGTCGGCTTCCGAGGTTCCACTGGCGGCGCCTCTTCCAGCTCTTCCAGCTTCCTCTTCTTCCGTTCCATCCCATCTGCGAATCTATTTGGCGGCCGTTGGATATCTGCCAGAAGCCCTTCGAAGAAGGCCTCCCGTTCGTCAGCGGACGGCATTGTGAGTGCCACACGGTTATCTTTTGTCGGCCCAAACCAGGCGCGCACATCCTTGGGCAGATCAGAAAATCGGCCGTCGACAACGGCTAGGAGGAGAATGGGATCCGTCGGGGCGAGGGTATCAAGCATGGCGCGCACAGTCGATCGGGAGGTCTCCGATACAGCAGCACACCACCCTACTAACGAGGGTATATAGATAACAGACGGTTGGTTCCGTTTAGCCTCGACGAAAAGCTGCACGATGGCAGCTTCGACAGTCTAAACCACAAATGATAAGATGATGGACCTAAAATAGTATATATGTAATAATGAAACATACCCTGGTAGAATCGCTCATCAACGTTCCAAGTTCCAGGCTCTGTACATGGTAGCCTTCCAGGTGATGAAGGACAGCTGCACCAATATATCCTTGTCCCATTCCAACAGGACCATGGATGACCACTCGTGGTCGGTATATACGTAACGTTTGCATGGCTAATGAGGCGGAGGTATAAGTATGCGAACCGCCCAAATTAGATAAACATACCTTGAGATAACATTTCTTTCTCCAATGCACCCTCTTCTCCACCCTCATCCTCAAACTCAGCTTCTTCCAATGCACTGAGCTTCTTCTCCACAGGCATAACGCGCTGTATAACATCTTTAACCTTTTGCAGAGTGCCATCCAGCAGAGGTACAAATTGCACCGGCAGCGGTGACGCAGCTGATGAAGACGATCGAGCAGATGATGGGACAAGCTCTGCAAACGAGACAGGTACGCGGTCAGCGACAAAAGAAAGTGGATGAGGAGGGTGGATAATTACTCTTTATCGAAATCATAAAATCGCGCAGACCAACACCAATCGTCTCGGGTTTTAAAAGCAGACGATTATTACTCTTGTAGACTTGCGGATATCTTCTCTGAATCGCATTCAGCGCAGCTTCAGTGCACAGGGCCTGCAAATCCACATCAAAGAAAGATCAGCACTGCAAATCCCAAAACTATTTTAGGAAAAAAGAAAAGAAAAACCCACCCTCAAATCAGCACCCCCATACCCTTTGGTCAACTTGGCCAATCCTCTAATCTTTTCCTTCACTTCCCTCTTTTTCTCTTCTGCCTCTGGGCCCATCTCCTCTTCATTGATACCCCACCCCTCCCACTTCCTTGTCATAATAGTCAAGATCTTCTCCCGCGCATCAAGCGTCGGCAGCCCAAAATAAAACTCCCTATCGAACCTCCCGGGCCTCCTCAGCGCCGAATCCACCGCGTCCGGACGATTCGTCGCACCAATGACGACGACCTGACCACGCCCGTCCATACCGTCCATCAGCGCCAACAGCGTGCTGACGATCGACGCATGGATTTGATCCTGCTTCGACGAGCGCACGGGCGCGAGACCGTCAATCTCGTCGAAGAAGATGATGGACGGCTGCGAGTTGCGCGCTTCTTCGAAGAGCAGACGCAGCTGCCGCTCGGCCTCTCCGACCCATTTGGAGAGACAGTCGGCTCCCTTTCGCATGAAGAAGGCTATTGAACGTTCATTAGTTGATGTTGTCCGGGAGATGAATTAAGGTTTGGAGAGGGTAACGTACAGATCTGGCGGCCGCCTGTTCTACAGCTTGCAGCAAGTGCTCGTGCGAGGAGCGTCTTACCTGTTCCTGGAGGACCATGGAACAAAACGCCGCGAGGAGGCGTAACATTGAACCTCTGGAAAACCTCTGGATATAACAAAGGAAGCAAGGTCATTTCCTTGAGAGCATGAATATCTAAAATAAAGATACGATTTTAGAAGGCTGCCTAATTTAAACCGATACTTTTTTGAAATGACGTACGATCGTCTAACCCGCCAACTTCATCGAAAGTGACGTTTTGGTTAACGCCTAGTGGATCGGCGTCCGCAAGGGCTGTGTCCGAAAATAACCATAAATTTCAATTTGCCACCCCTGATCAGAATAAAGCATTACCAGAGTCGCCAATTTTCCCCAGATTTGAAGGTGTTCCTCCTGCAGCGAGGTCACCAATCATACCACCGCCTGCTACAGCGCCAGCTCCAAAAGGTGCAATGCCACCAAATGGTTTCCTCGGTGTCCTTGTTGGGTAATCAGAGTCCTGGTGATGTGGAGATAATCACATAAGAAAGCAAGCAAAAATGGAGAAATGATGGAAAAGGAGTAGCAAAAGGACTCACAGAATCATCCCCGCGCCCTGGCCCATCCATCCACTTCGTGAGCTCTTTACCACTGGCACTCCATCCAAGGCGTGGTCTCCCTTTCCCACCGCCACCGGAACTCCTTCCATTTTTGCCTCCTCCCTGACGTGGAGGGGGTTTGACCAAATCTTCGAGAGGTGGCGGGATGGCGTAGTTGATGTCCTTCCTGCGTCTGAGAGCATACGGCTTGCCATCTCCCTCGTCTTCCGGGTCGGGTTCGGGTTCTGGCTCGGGTTCCATCTCCAAGTCGGAGGACTGAGCAACGTCGTCGATAGAGCCGTCCGCATCAGCAGACCCAGGCGAGGAACTATGATCTGGCTCGAAATCCTGCTCAGACTTTTGTTCTGCTCGAGAAGCTGCCCTGCGAGTTAATCTTTGTGATCGCTGTGCTCGCTGTTTCTGTCTTTCTTTGGCCTCCTTCTCCTTCTGTGTCAAAGGGGGAGGTGCATTCCCCGATCTGGTGCGAGAAAGTCTACTGCGGGTGGCGGGCCCAGTGAACCCGTCATCCTCGTCCTGTACGATAAACCCGTCGAGATCAGATTCTTTCTTCTTCCTCCCGTGATTCGGCGGGGACTCATCCTCGTCATCCTCGTCGCGAATCACATTCCTTCGAGCAGTCTGTCTAGTCACTCTCCGCACTTTGTTATCGTCAACGTCAAAGAGGTCGGAAGCTGGTGGAATAGCCTCTTCGTCTTCGTCTTCCCCGTCGTTCTCGCTGCTCTCGGCGTATGTAACTTTGAGGGTTTTCCTCCCATGTCGAGTCACCATCTTTTCGGGTTCAGGCGCTGGTTCCTCGGGCTGATCATCGTCGCCTGCATCATCCATGTTGACAGATTTTTCGCTGACGTGATACTCTGAGCCAGAGGCATAGCTGGAAGAACGTCGAGGACGAAGATTCATGATTTTGTCGTGGGATATTTTGAGGAAGAGCTTTCCTGTGGCAGGATTCGGGGGTGGTACTGGCTGGTCTGGAGAAATTGGGCTGGTGTGGGCGGACAAATTTGTCGGTGGCGATTCGTCCAACATGAAAAGGTGGGCACGCGGACCCCCCTGTCAGAGTGACTGTCCTCTGTATAGGCTATTCAGAGCACAATTATATCGCTGTTCGTCGTCGGCGTCCGTGCGGAGCTCTGGGACGGTCGTCGGTATCAGGAAATTATTGGTATGGCTGAGAGTCCCGAGCCCATTGTTCCCTCGGTGGCGGTGTTTGTTTGTCCTTGTTTGATTTTGAACCACCCCCACCATCCTCCCGCTTCCACACCCCGAAACCTACCTCCTCCCCCCCATTTCGTCGCCAGCGCAGATTCTCCATATCTCACGGATTTTGGGGAATTCGTGCGGAAACAGGTTCGGATGATGAAAATCTCGCAAAAAATCGCTGAAAAAACGCAATAAAGAGCCCCGGATGCGCTATGTGGAAGGAACTTGGATTTCGGGGTGTTTGGGACGTGGATGTTCGAGGAAAAGAATCGAATCTGCGAGCTTTGCCATTTCACTTTTTCGACGATTTTGCTGATGACCTGAGTGATTCCGCGGGGCAGTGTGACACATGTGACATACTATCACTCCCACGAGGTAATATTGATCTAATCTTGTCCATGGACCGATGGACCAAGTCAGCGAGCACCGAAAACAGATAACACGTCGGGATATTCAGAAAATAGTGTTCCCACGAAGTAGGTAATCAAATGTTGCAACATACTGAAAATATATTGGGGCCGTCCGTGTTCACATTCATTTGGAATATAATGCTATCAAATATATCAAGTTTCTTATCACATACAAAGGTGCTTTATATTTTAAATTGAAAGGAACCTCATATCAGTAAATACCTGCCATTTTACTGATATGATGTTCCTTTCAATTTGAAATATAAAGCACCTTTGTATGTGGTAAGAAACTTAAAATATTTGCCAGCATTATATTTCAAACAAATGTGAAAGACGGGTGGTCCAATATATTTCAAGTATGTTGTAACATTTGATTACCTACTTTGTGGGAATTCTATATTCTGAATATCCCGCCGTGTAAGGGCCCTGTTCAGTAAGACCAGTTTCAGTTGCATTGCGACATTTTAATGTATGTGTTGCTTACACCTATCTTGATAATAAAGGTGCAACGTGTCTTTTTGTTTAACTGGAAGAACTTTTAATATACAAACATTACTTACAGTTTTAGCGTTATTCTCTGACACCTTGATCTGTAGTTGATGCATAGGTTAACTTCGAAGTTCTACTTCTATTCAAAATGTAGGAGAATATCCTACATTGGATTCTACTTTTTCAAGATATCGGCCTTTCATGGAAGTGAGTCTTGTATTTAAAATCTTGATGCGATAGTGATAATTCTATCTGACTGGATTGGACTCAAATAATGAATGCAGCATCAATTTCGCGAATCCGAGCTGTATTGTGAGTCCGACACAGCTTAAGTAGGGGCTATTAATGCAAGTTATGCAAAGTTATGCTAGAGTGATGAACAACTATTGAATTGCTGGAGGCCTGCAGAAATAAGTACACCATCTACAGTGATGAATAGTCATTGACTGTTGTAGGCAACTACGTAAAATATACAGGCCTATCAATGCTAAAGCGACGAGCAATCTTTCACCACATGCAGTGTTAAATAATTTATGGCAAAATACGGAAAACTTATTTGCGTTTTGGCTAAATACGTGAAGGATATATTGAATTAATTACTATATTTGGAAGGTAACCGGAAATAAATTTCACATAAATCGCGACAAATTATTTAACCCTGCACGTAGTGAATTTGAATTCAAATAAATTTTCATGGGTGGGAAGGCATTTAGAATTCCGACATTTTTTCCGAGTTATTGCCGGCTCAAGAAGCATTTCATTCCCTGCAAAAAGCCACAAGTGTGAGGCTTTTGACAGCTGATGAAGCTTGAAGATAGATGATAGACATAAAGACAATATATATCCGGCTCATTGAACGTTTCATTGACAGTACGTTTTGCTCAAAGAAACAGGGAGTCAGGGACAATGGAGAATTGGATCTCCGCTCAAAACGTGCCGATTGATCGCCGGATGATAAAAGCTTTCAAAATCGTGGCTGGAGGGAGTACTCGTAACCTTGCTGCAACCTTGCTGAGAACTATCCAGGACTGAAAACCAAATGTTGGGATCAAAAGCCAAGGATCGCCAAATAAGCCCTTTGGCCAACTATTATTGGTGATGTCCGAGCACAGTGGCACCGGCATGCCTTGCGCATCAACACATTGACCACCACTTTGGCGGTGCATTCCTTCAAAGATCCTAGGATCATGCTGTATGTTGACATGGATCTGATGTAGGGAAGGAAGAGTGTATATATCCAAGTATTGATTTCGATTTACCGTGCAACTGTGCAATATGATCTGATTGAAATTTAAAGCCAGTCAGATGCCCGCTCCTCCAGCAAGGCCCAGTCGTGTCAACGAATCCTAGCAAGTAATAAAAGCAATCCTCCTAAAGGAGGGACTCGTAACGTCGCACCACGACGCGTCGCGAACGGGAACGCGTCTCGGAAGCAATAGATCTGACTCCGACACGATTTCGGACCCGCCAGGGACCAGGGGCCGAGCTAAATGGTCCCGGTCAACAACAGCAGAATTGCCTCCTTTTCTCTACCTCTTTGTCTACCAGTACGTGTCTTCCTGCAACTCAAGCAAAATGAGAATTTCCTCATTAGATAGCCAAAGACACCGCCATGCAGATAATCTTCAAGAAAATACCGTCTTCTGCAATTGAGAAAGAGCCAGATCGCTTCAATACAACCTACCATGAATACGCTGAGCTGCCAGAAGCACTCAAAGCTCTTGAACCCGAACGGACCGCGTCCGATCTCGAAACGATCCTGCGCTCAAAGCTCTATTCCATCTTCGTCCCAATCATCCACAGCTTGCGCGCGAATCCACCAGAGCACCATGCCTACCCGCTCTCACATGAAGACTGCCAGCTCCTCGCGCGCATCGCCCACGTCTCGCTTAGCACACACGACCGGCGCGTCTCCGAGGTGCACGACGTCGACCTCGAGCTGCTTGCCCGGCGCATCACCCGCGGCGTACCAGGATGCTTTGACGGCCGACGCCAGTGGTTTGCGAGGATGGACACCGGTTCACCAAAGAACGGACGCGGTGGTGTAGGACCGTTCACAAGCGCACGAGAGGTGCTCGAGAGCATATGCACGAGTCGCAGGGCGTATGACTATTTGAAGCAGTCGAGCAGTGTGCCTGGAGCGACGGATGTGCTGCATTTCTTACCATGGAGGGAAGATATTAGCACGGCGAATGAGTTTAGAATGTTCGTACCGCCTTCTGGGCAAGTCCGTGCCATCAGCGAATACTCGACCTCGGGGAAGTGGGCGGACATGCCAGAGGAGGAATTGGGACTGGTCGTCCGCAAAATGCTGGAATGTCATGAAGCCTTTAGAGAGAAGGCAAAGGAGGGAAATTTACTGCCTGAGTCGGGGTATACGATCGATCTTCACTGTTCCACGGATGACATGGGAGAATGGGTGGTGGAGGCACTCGAGGTTAACATGTTTGGTGCCCAAAATGGCGCAGGCAGCTGTCTTTTTAATTGGGTGGAAGATGGGTCATGGCAGAAGATGTACGGTCTTGGTGATGATCTGGAAGTTCGCATCCTTGATTCCAACACATGAGATGCCTGTTTCCTCTGTCTTGCCTCTGTAAAACCAAACGAATTTTTTGTAACGCAATTATCGCTGCCCCACCTTGTCCGTATGATCACCGTCATGTCTCGCTCGATGCTGGCTCAATCCGACGGATCAAGCTACATTCTGTGCATCAACCGAATCTGTATATGCAAAGGCCTTAAAGCTTGAGTTAGTGTATGATCCATATCCAACGCCAATGTTGAGTCCAAGGGGCACTCACATCATGACAGTGACTCGGAGACAGTGCAGCCTTTCCAATATGTGAACCTTTTGTGGAGCAGAATTGGCCGATCACTCCCGCATGCAGGAACCATTGGGTAACCTTGTTGTCGCGACGTTTGGATTCCTTGCTCTCTCTCCACTGCATTATCAAAAATAATCAACAATAACCGCCATACGGCAACGAACGGACGATGCCCGGTGTGTTTCGTCATTCATCAGAGGTTCAGTGCCAAGGGTATCGTCAGCTCACGTTCTACGATAAGGTTAAAGGTGGACGTGTCATCCTTATCCTTGCGCCACAAGGCGGTCGAAGTCGTCGGAGCAAAGCGTTCCTCCAGGTAGATGTGAAATCATACAAAGGCGAGGTAATCAGACGCATGTCGCCAGTTGCACACCAGGACGAGGACTAAATGTGGGTCAACCGCTCCTAATGCCAGCATTACATAGCGCGATAGAGCAGGTACGTTAATGCAAACGCTTCGCTTCCACTCGCTTGACCTGAGTCGAGCTCGCTAGTCAGTGGTAAGAAACGAACAATGGAGGGTTAAATGATGGATATCACCGGGTTTTTGCGTACTCCGCCGCGCCGCCGATGACAAGCCGAGGGAGCGCCCACCTTCAAACAACGAGACAACGGCGGGAAATATTATATAGACTCATTGCTACACCCTTCACGTTTCTCTATTTCATCTTTTTATGGAATCGGGTATCCCTTGTATTCCTCTAATATTGTGTCGTGGATAAATCAATTTTTTGACCTTTGCTCTGGGGACAGTTCCTTCCTTCAAGTTGGCTTCCTTCCACGTAATTACTTCTAGTATTTAATTGCTCTCTATTATATGTCTAGCCACAACAAGAGAATAAAATATAAATTTAAAACATTTGAATAAACGAACAGTCATGTAATTGGGATTTTTTTCACTCCTGACTTGAAAACATTTAACAGAACCAAATTCTTGTTACAAACGATACACAACTCTTCCACAATCCTCTGAGATAATATATGGATTGTAAACTCTTGGCGCATTCATAAAATTGCTTAGATGTCCGTATTAAATTAATCAATGCTGTAAATGATGGTATTGCAACCTCAATGTTGAATGTGCACATCTGACTGCCTATCATACTTATTTTTGGTTTTAAATCCGCAATCCCCGGTCAAAGAAGCACTTCCTGGGCTCTCAACAACGCAAAATGCAGACAAAAATTGCAATTTTGGGTAATCCGAAAAAATCTTGACATGATATTTGGGGTGCTTCCCTGGGCTTCTGTAGATTTTTCTCTTCGTACCTCAGTCCGTTAATTTGCGCACGCACATGGCTGAGGTAGGTTCCATTTACTTTCACTCAATATTCTTTACCTGTTTCTGATCCTATGTGGACACACGCCAGCTTCGTTTATAGGTTCAGTTCAATACAATTCGTTGTCTATGTGGGTTATAAATTCATTTATTAGGAAACTGCTTAACAGATGTGCTCTTACTATAAATAACACGCGTTATTCTCGCTTTATAAAAGTGGGACTGCCTTTCCCAGACTACCCAAAGTTAATATAGATAACACATAAAGCTTTCGCACGCGCTACCAGCAAGATATGACGGAGGACATCAGAAATCATCATCAATGGCCAAAAGTAGTAAAGATCGGGCATTTCCTGTGCCTGAGATCTATACGAAGCGCTCAAACCAATCGCTGTAGCTGCGCCAGTACGTAGCCTCGGGTTTGAAGTCACGAGAAATAATACATCGTGATTTGACATACTCAGTCACTGGATTTGACGTGCTCAAAATAAGTGAACGTTATTGTCGCTCCCCGACGCCCTATCACTGTGTGGCGGCTACCTCCCCGAGCCAACACTCTGCACTCGATTCAACTGAAATTGAACTACTCAGCCCCTCAGCTCAACTCAACGGACTGGTATTCACACACAAACTCTCAGGTATCATCTCAATACGGCTCGAAGCATAACTCATTGGGAATTTTTTTCTCAGAGAATGTATTGGATTGCCAGTACTGTATACCTACGCAGATTAAACACAGACCCAATGTATCATCTCATGACAGAAATATTCTACACGTACCGCCTGTTGTACAGGTGCGAGATTGAGTTTTGTCTCCTTAGGCAACGCAATAAAGAGAGACGATTTTTCGCTCTGGAAGTCTGCATTTCCGGCCCTCTCCAAAGGCAACTCATCTCCACTCAAAATGTCTATCACCGACGCGCCGATCCTCAGCTCTCGCGCGACATCCACAGCTGCTGATCGACTCATCAGAAATCACAAGCAGGTTGCCCATGTTAGGCAATTGTGGATTTTCCTGGGCAGCGTTCTTGCCTTTTTGACTCTAGTCAATGTTATCCGCCGCCTAGTGGCCTGGTTCACGCCAATTACCGAACCGCACCCCGGCTCAGAAGCTAAGATTTCTATCGAGAAAATTAATGATCAGGAGAAAAACGCACCCGCTCGGCGCGTTTCTTCCTCTATGGCTCGACGAGGTCTTACTGCGGTGGTATCCGGTTTCAAGATATTTTTCTTCCGTTGGAGGATACCGTTTGGCTCGGACTTTACAGTCTCTGTCATTGAGCAGATTTTCATTGTTGTTTATATTGTTGCCATGCTCATATGGCTTCTTGTGGACAGTAAGTGAACTGCAAAATTTGAAGTAATCTCAAAATACTCATCGTTTTCCAAAGCACGTAACCTCATGCCTATGATGTATCAGGACCGCGCTGCGCTCATCGCGTCCAGTCAAATTCCTTTAATCGTGGCACTGGCAGGAAAGAACAACGTGATTTCATGTAAAGTTATTTATTTCTATTGGTTAAGATTTTACTCATGACTGTACAAGGGTTGACTGGAGTGAGCCATGAAAAGGTAAATATTCTTCATATTTCTTACAATCACTATTTATTTACTGCGATATCAGCTCAATGTACTCCATCGCGCTGCGGCAAGAACGAACTTCATGTTTTTCTGGATTCACGCAGGAACCCGTATACACTCTAAGTAAGCTAACACTCTTTGCGTGTTTAATCTACGTACTGACATTCTTTCACAGGCTTCCAAAGAACCTGGATCTTTCGCACAACTGGATGCGATCAGGTGCCATAAGTCTTACGGCGCTAACACTTGCAACGATCCTCTCCATTCGCCCAATTAGACGAGCTGCCTTTGAATTCTTCCTCATTGCGCACATCATTCTTATCTTGTAAGTTTTTTTTAACTCCTATAATCGTGGTGTCTAACTGGATGTTCTAGCATCTTCATCGTCGCTGGATACTACCACGCAAGGGAATTACAGTAAGCATCAATGGACTCCATCAATTTCAGCCTGGCTGACCCGCAATCAGTTTCGGGGGGTATATTTGGCCAGGTCTCCTCGTATGGGGTTTCGACAGGACTCTGAGATTTTCACGCACCGTCTTAAACGGCCGATTCTGGAACCGTTCTCATCCGTCAGATGCGTTAGTTGAACTCGTCTCGGAAGACACTATACGCTTGACCATGCGCCGTGAAATGTCATGGACACCCGGACAACACGCATACGTAGTTCTGCCCTCCGTCAGCAATCTCCCATTCGAGGCCCACCCCTTCACTATTGCCAGCATCCCTGAAGAAAGATCAACTAACGACGAAACGGATGTCGTTTTCCTCATTCGTGGTAGGGACGGCTTGACAAAGAGACTCCGTGAGCTCGCGAGGAAGAATCATGGATACCGCGTCCCGGCCTTGTTGGATGGGCCTTATGGAATGCCACCCGATCTTCGCAGATTTACAACTTGTGTTCTCATCGCGGGTACGCTGTTTTATCATTGCTTCTACGGCCTCAAAGTAATCTCAGTTCTAAATTAGGAGGATCCGGGATCTCATATACGCTGCCGCTCCTTCTTAATCTCGCCAGGTGTGTAGTGTCATTGATTCATATCTGAAATGATTAATTGCTTCTTGACACTATCTGTTATATCTAGAATCAACGCCCAAAATGGATCTTCTGCCGTTAGACGTATCGTCTTCATCTGGGCGATCCGTGATACAGGTGTGCCTAATTTTAGCTTCTACACGTTGACGGAGATAGTAACGGCTTGTACTTTCTTTCTCAGAGCATCTTAGATGGATATCAAGGGCTTTAACGGACGCTATGGCATTGACATCTTCTTCTCTTGTTATCGATCCTAGAATCTACATCACTGGGAAAAAGGCCGTTGTCGCAGAGATCTCCAATGTCACGACCCGGACCTCTGACAGCGAATCATTGTCGTCTTCCGGATCCACGCTCAAGAAAGAAATTTCGCAGAGTGATATCCTTGAATACTCGCGCTCTTTCACTATCCTTCATGGAAGGCCCAACCTGGATGCCTTACTTAACGAGGAGATTCAAATGTCTCCTGGTCAGATTGCGGTCAACGGTATGTGTAATTACAAGCTTACGAACTGAACTTCAGGATCTAAAACCAATTTTCACAGTTGCAGGACCATCTAACTTGGCCGCATCAGTACGCCGGACCTTAAGCTCCGGATCTTCAAGCCCGATGGCGGCGTTGAAGGGAATACCATCTGTTTCTCTTCACATTGAAACCTTTGGTAGCTAATTGAACTCGCTGTTCAAACGCATAGATATTATTACTTTGAAGTACATTTTTTATTTTGTTTTGGGTATTAGGGATCTGGGTAGGGTATACATAGCACTCTAAGAAATGTTAGAAATGTAGTAGAAGAAATCATGTTTTAAAGTTTCTCTTATAGTTATAAATGACAGCTTGTGTTCCAAATGTTTGAAGCATCTCATAAATTTTGAGATAAGTATAGCACCACTGCATCTATCTCGGTTCTGCCTTGTCTTTACTGCTCTGTAGTTGAGTCGCACAAATTGAAAATTGACCTCCATCCCATCCTAAACGCTAAGTCCCGAAAGCGCCGAGCCCGGCACTGTTTGTATCATGTGACATATTTCCCACATTCTGAACATCGACTTGGCGTCGCCAGAGACTTTGCTTCGAAGTCAGGGGGATTCCCTCATTGTTTGAAGAATGGGAAAAAACCTCTTGTGCACGTTGGAAAAACTTATTATACGCAATATATGTACAAATGTTGACTAACTATTGAATAAACTTCATATATGCGAGACCAGCATTCAAAGAGTGGTCAACTTGGTTAAGGCTTCCGCCATCATGCCATCAAAAAAGACACTTGGAGCTAATTACTTTGCCAGACAAAGTCCGACTTCTGAAGGATGGGCGCTTAAAAGAAAATGGTATCCAACATTCATGTCGAAATCTTCGGGGCGGAAGGTGGCACGTTGTCGAGGAGTGCACTTCGAACGATCACAATGATGTCAATGCACGAAGCCTTCCCGATGCGGAAACGCACGCAAGAACCACCGACGATCGACTTCGCAGTGCGCCACAATACCAAAAGTAGAGGGAAACATTCCAATCCAAAAGCAGTATAAAATGCACGTAAAAATGTATACTGTATTGAGTAAACCGGTAGAGAGTGTGTGACAAATACTAAATAGTACACTGATGCGATAATAGAAATATCTATGTGGGCTAATGGCCCTGTTCTTGGAGAGTATATTAAAGGAAGTGATTGTTGGGCGTGAATCTTTAAGTGGGGAATTGGATATCCATCCAATGAATTTAAACGTAGACCTCAGCAGCCCTGGTGGTGACGAGCTTCTTGATAAGGTCAGAACGGGGCTCAATCTTGCACTTGAAGGGTTTGGGGTAACTGAAAATGGAGTGTGAATCTCTGGAAATCAGAAGATAAAGATTAAACGTACCTGATGAGATCCTCTTCGAACGCGGCAGTGACTTCGTGGTCACCCTTGGAAATGTTGAATACAGTAAGGATCATAGAAATGGCGATGAAGAGAGAGTTTTCAGCCAAGTGCTTGCCAGGGCAGATACTAACAACGGTTAAATAGTGAGATTAGATGGCTTTGATAGAAGTGTGGCGTGTACTCACCGCCTTCCGAAGCCGAAAGCCCAAAGAGCGGGGTCGGTGGCCTTAACATCCTTGTCCAAGAAGCGCTCAGGAATAAACTCGCTGGGTTCATATTTAGGGTTTGACTCCAAAGCGATGGCCCTAGGAATAATGGTCAGGCTAAAGTCTCATCATCGGGATATATCAACTAACCATGCGTTAGGAATGACGAGTGTTCCCTTAGGAATGAAGAAGCCCTTGTAGTAATCATCCTCAGCGACGCGGCGAGCCAAAGCTATCGATCAGAGTATCAGCCAGAGTATCTAAATTTCTCGCCAAAGGTCTCACTCAAAGGCACAATTGGGTGCCACCTCATAGTCTCCTTGATCATGGCGTTGACGTAGGGGAGATCGGGCATATCTTCGATAAGAGGGAGACGGCCCTTTCCAATGACGCGATCAACTTCCTCTTGAGCTTTGCGTTGGACCTCGGGATACAGAACCATGCACAAAATGAAGGTCGAAACGGTAGCATAGGTGGATTCTCCTCCGGCTATTCATCGTGAGACTTCAGCAACTAAGCTAGCGAGAATACGACGGGATAATCTTACCGCCGTACATAGAGCCGGTGGTCCATTTGATGTGGTGGTCAAGGCTGGGGTCGGAGGTGGTGAGGAGATCCTTGGTAAGAGATGGGAGGGCGGTTCCAGCAGCCTTGAAATAAAAGTGAGTAACGCGTATCTCTCGGAATTGGGTTAGGGACAACATACAATATCACGCTTGACGTGTTCGAAAGGCAGTCTGACGAGGCCATCAATCATATCGCGTCCCTCTTCAACTTCCTTGCGGAAAGATGGCCATGGTACATGCTTCACTGTGTGGGATATTAGAAACATTGAAACTAATTAAATAAACAATGAAACGCACAGAAGGGAAGGAAATCGGCGATGAAAGCTCCGGGAATACTGGACCTGGAAACCATGGCCATGGTCTTGTGGGCGTGTTCGACGTACAAGTTATCGGCATCCTTGGCAGACAGACCGTAGGTGATGGTGAGCATGAGACGAGAGGCGAAGCTAAAGTAGTTCGTTAGTAAATGTATTTAATCTTGCTGATCTGACTCTTACAGTCGGGTGGAGGAGAAGAATTTCTCGGGAGTTTTGATGAATTCGTCGCAGAGGAGTACAGCCAAATCTTCTTGGAGCTGGCAGTATTGCTTGACAACGGTGATACTGAGGACGTTGTGGGCCAACTTGCGGTGCATGCGCCAGTCGGGTCCGTAGGATTGGAGGGGTGTGCTCTGTAAGGCATGTCAGAATTGTATAATTGTGATCCGAAAAGAGGAATAGACTGACCTGGTCAAGACCCATCATCTCTCCAACAACGGTGAAAGTAGGGCGATGAGAGTAGATGTGTCCCCTTTTGCCCAAAAGATCATCAATAGCATCCAACGAGTTCAAAGCAATGAGGTCCGTTCCGAATCCGTGAAGACGAACAAGGTCACCTAAAAGCGTACTGTGAGATGAAAATCCTTCTAAAAGAGTTAAAGGACATACCATATTGTTTCTTGTAGTCACTGAAGATCTTCCATCGCTCTCCCTGGAAGAGAGAAAGGACATTTCCGATGATTGGGTAACCTTCAGGACCAGGAGGGAAAGGGTGGTTCCTTGAGCGTTTGCGATGCTGAAGAAATCTGATGGTGCTATATGACGACACCAGAATCACAACGCTGGTGAGGAAGGTGGTGTAGTCCATACTGAAAGAAAACCTGTTTCGTTGACTGGAGTAGGACTGCTTTGCAACTGTTGGAGTGCTGTGGGGAATGAGGATGCATTTTCCAGCTGTCAGGATACATTTTTATATCGCTTCGCCAGAGAGTCTATATTCTAGGCCGTAGGATACAGAACACAGTCAGGAGTCTGTTGAGGACCAGGATGCAAGCGATGGTAACCGAGGTATGCGCCTCTCCCCGCTTCGCCTCAATAGTCGGACTTTGATTAACATCTGGTTAGGTAAGCTTCGGCGTCCCTTAACGCTTTCATTAAGGCAGTTAGCGCCGAAACTACACTGCAGACACTCTACTCTGCCTTACTCCGCGTCGTCGCGTAAACTCTCGAGTATCAATTCCAGCGCATTTTATTGGATCATCTATTGATAGACTATTCAAAGAATCTGATTCCTTTTCCTGCGCGTCACTATCTCGTTGACAGGTGTTTACAATGACTGAACGCGTATGAAAATTTGCCCCACCGCAGGTCCATTCTGGAGGGGTCGAGAGCAAAATAGCCAGCCACAGACATATAAAGCCTGTGTAGTAATAAAACCGAGAAACTAATGCCATGGGCGCCATACTCTAAGTTGGTACGAATCTTTGGTCATGCAACATCAGCAAAAGTGACCAGACCCCCAAATGCCTTGGGAGCCTTATAAGGCATGCCAATGTTTTACGTGACACAGTAATGTCACGCAAAACATTTGGGCAACATTTGGGAACACTCAAATCATTTGGTGGTCATTTGGAGGCCCCACAAACATTTTTGAAGCACAAAACAAGCACCAAATAATTTCTAGTAACTACAATTTACAAAAAAAAATTCGTAGACTGTGCAACCTTGAAGGAATCATTTAACAAAATTAAAAGAGGTCACAAAACATTTGGTTTTACACTTCGGTTATGAGAAATGTTTACAGGACTTTCAAATGCTGATGAAATAATTCATCCACACCAAAATTTACTGGCTATACAGCCACATTAGTTCTAATTAGAATTCTGTACAGTTGGTCACCCGGTCTGTACAATTTCTCGACTGTCAACGAAGTCACAATGCGATCAGCATGAATCGGAGTGAATCGGAGATCAAATATTTGTTTGTTTGTGCATAATAATCTCTTTCAACCCCCGTTTCTTTCTTTCCACATACTCTCATGTTCACTACTCCGGCGACGCTTGGTGGGACTTGGGCTTGGACTTTTCAACTCTAAGTCTTCGTATATCATAGCTGAATCTAACTCACAGGTAATTCTGCCACTTCCTTTCTGATTAGATCATCCTCAACTGACCATGTATCTGCCTTTCCGTAGACCGTTCTCCTTCTGCCTTAGATCTACTGGATATCCGGCTTGGTATATAATTATTCACTAGTTCCCAAACTTTTAGGTGAGTATATGCGCACTTCTGCACACACACCTTGCTTACATCATGCAACCAAAGTAGCTCCTATAATTCATGGGTAACATCTATTGATGACATCATCTCAGCATCATTTTGTTATTTACCCACTTTCTCGCTTCTCTGTACCTTTTGGAGTCATGTTGTAGTATAAGTTTTCTTAATGCAACAAGTTCTTTTTACTTGCTATGATAATCTGAGGGATCCACTAAATAAGGAACCATGTGAACAGTGTAAAACATTTAAACACTGGCAAATGTTTGCCAAATGTTTTTGGGACTCCCAAATGTTGCCTAAATGTTACGGACACTCTCAAATTTTAACCAAATGATTTGGCTATATTTAGTACTACCTAAATCATTTCCTTGGAATAAATAATTCGAAGCCTTTCAGTCTTCGGAGTCTCTCGTTACGAACCGCACAATGCCTTTCGGGCATTGGGGCCTTTGGACGCCTCCAAATGCCTTGACAAGGCATTTGGGGATCCGAGCACTTTTGCTGATGAATCCACCCTCTCGGCCTGCCTTGAGACGCGTCGGTCTTCGGTATGTCTTCACTACATCCATTCATCGATCGCAATGTCAGGAGCAGCAACAATGCTGTTCGGCTTGACTCTAAAAGCGGGTGTGGTGGAGACCATTGTGAAATCACGTCTTTCTTCCCCCACTGCGCTATCTCCAGATCAAACGACGCCGAGTTCGCTACACATCACGCATCAAAGTATTTTGAGCCTGACACCTTATGCGTTGATACACATCTATATAAAGATTCTTATAGTGTTCATATCCCCGCTTATACTTGTTGACGCCTGCTCGTGGCCTACTGATGATTTAAACATGGACACAAATTTGGCGATATGTTCATTAACGGGAACTGTGCGATCATTGACTCAATCGGGTATTCCAAGGAGAGGAGGTTACAACACTGAAAAAATAAGGCCTTTGGAACGGATAAATGGATACTTTTGTATGAACACCGCAGATAGTGAGACAAGTCGGGCGTCGGCATGCCTTTACATTCTCAGAGCAATTTTTCCATCATAACAATTATGATCTCTGCAACACTAATAGTGTAAACTTAGACGCGGTTCCGAGATGTGCATCGGTAATCTATTTTGGGAACTCACTAATTTGCTCGTCATCATCGAACAGTATCTGCAGAGTCCCAGAATCTTCAGTGAGATACACGTGGGCCATGTTCAACTCTCCATCATAGCGAGATTTCGGCCATGAGACCTTGCAATGGAATAACAATATTTTAATATCTTGACGAATTTTCAACGAAACACTGCTCCTCCTGACGATTTGTAGAATTTTCGAACCGAAGTTGATAGAAATCCTGTGTACCTGTGCTTTCTCAAAGTTGCATGTCCTTTGTCTAGTGACTCTGACGCTGGCTGAATTTATGAACCAATGAGGAGGGTGGAGATGATGAAGTTATATTAAATCCTAACGCCACTTTTAAAGTACAACAACTCTAGCTAAATAGATAGGTAAAAGATGGAATAGCAATGGCTGTATGCATTGTTTAATTTACGTGTTCTAGGCTCTATTGGCCACATGTGTCTAGGAGAAATGAATGGAGGTGCTTTTTTAAAATTCGAACTTGGGGAAGACGCTGCCGGTGGTATTGATTTGCTTGAACAACTGGGTTCCCACTTCATTGGGGAGCAGATCAATCCACCCGGCTTTCGGCCCAGCCGAGGTGATACTATCTTGAGCTAGGACAAGTGCCACTCGAACGACAATCAGCCAGACCTGAAAGGGATATGTCAGCCGGGAATTGGAGATATGAGAGAGATACTTTGACAGACGTTGTATAAAGTGTATGAGGTCTGATCCGCTGCGGCCTCGTGAATGAAATAGAAGCGAAGGCCGACCACGGTGCCGAGAGCCAAAGCTGCCCAGTCAACAACGTTCCACTCTTGGTGCACTGCCATGAGGACGGCCATCCACGCTACCAGGAGTACAGGCATAGAAGCCCTGCTGGATTTGGGAAGGACAATCGGAATGGTGCTGCGACCTTCTTGGATGTCACCGATGAGGTCCCGGAAGTCCTGAGCATGGATGGTGGTCAAGATGATCGAAGCATTGATAACCAATGGCAGGAGAGTTTTGGCCTCGAAAATCTTGTCGCGATCTTACAGAGAAAGGGCTTAGTAATTGCTCCTGAGAACGCGAGTAACAGTTACTCACCTCCCAATGAAATAAGGATGGCACCAGTATCGAATGTGGTGTATGCAATCGCATTAAGGGCTGTTCTTGGGAACCAGTGCGCGTCGTAGCCACACTCGTTGTGCAAGAAAATTGCCGTTGACATCACAATACCGACATCGAGAACGCCGAAGGCTGCCGATAACAAAAGGCATGCCGGCAACATGAACCAGCGCAAGATCAATGCACTCCTGACCGACAAGCGCCCGGCCGGAATAGGTCTCCAGGGTTTATTCTTCGCATCCTCTTCGGGAGAGAGACTTTGGTTTGATATGCAGAATTGGAGAAGATGAAGTGTGACGAAAGTGAAAGCTTTGGCGGCCCTTATCGGTGAGGTGTTGCTGGTAATAAATGTAGCGAAAGCAACCTAGCAAGTCGATGATTAATAGGTATTTTCATCGAAGTAGAATGAACGTACAATTGGCATGATAATTCCAACAATGTCTGATTTGATGAACAACCATAGCGTAAAAATATTATATGGGAGGGTAGGGGCGGCCTGATTAAGAGCATTTATAGGACTAGAGAGTGATGGAATACTAGAAGAAGATAGATAATTTACAATGGTCGAGACAGTGGAAGCCATGTTGAGTGACTGTGAAGTGAGTTAGGATGTTGAACAACTGCTATCGATTGCAGGCTTTTATACATCCATGTCGGCGAGAAACATGAGGAGACTTGTTGGAGATCTCGCCGTATTGCCAGACAAGAGTTTGCATGCTACATTCCAGGTAGAGTGATCGGGCAGGCATTTGAGCCCATGGCCGGTGTTGGTATGATGGGTTAATATTCCTTAATCGCAAAGGATTGCTATCTCCAAAGTTGGTTGCTGTGATATACTATGTCATCACGCGCTGGTAAGACGAGTCTTTTTCAAAATTTACAGAACAAAGCTGGTCAGTCATAGTGTTAAACCCAGCATTTTAATTTTCATATATTTTTGAATCCAATACGACTTCCAACTACGTACGCTGTTACAAATTTAATAAGCAATTAGGAGCTTATTCACACCCTGATTCACAATACACCGAGCTGAGTTCACGGTTAGATAGCAGTAACTGGTCCCGCACCCCGAAGAAATCTATGAGCACTCGCAAAAACCTGTGGTAGTAAGTTAATCTAGGTCTAAGTCCCTTTTACGTTTGATCTTATCCCTCAATTAACTTCAGCCCGCTTCATCTGGGATGGTCTATAAATAGGTGATCGTCTGTCAAACAAATCCTCGATAAATATAGGCATTCGGGTACATTGATGGCACTCATCGATCGAGATCCCAGATCTGGCCACGCCAAGGGAGCACTCCGGCTCCCACAGCATTACATAAAATCGTTGCACCGCTACAGTCTGGCCTGCTACAACCAACGCTACGCTTAATTTGATACTGATCTCTTGCTCATTTACAGAATATGCTTATGGCACGGAAGTTTATCAGCATAGAACAATTAACGAGCAGGACTAGAAATTCCTTCATCCAAGGCAATGCATACGTCGACTGTATGATTTAATATTTAAAAGTATAAAAGCGACCGACATGTCTTTACGCTTCAGTGTCATGCATAACAAGAATCCAGGTGAATTGCTCAAAGGAACTCGAGAGAACTCGGCCTGGCACTAATCTTATGCATTGGCGCGTTGCCTGCGGGACAGATTTATTTTAGACCAAGCGCGGGAAACAGAAATTGATCCGAAAGAGCAAACAAACCAAGGTGGTTCTTCAGCTCCAGGTAGATGTTTACAAAACAAAGCTGACTTGTAGATAGAATTTAGGTGGATAAATTATTTCCTCCACCCACCGTCCGTTAATGCATCAACTAAATTTGTAGTTTAATCGCTCTCAATCTAGGCCTCATTGTCAAGAGAAATATGTGTCAAATATCACTTCAAAATATAATACTCTTTCTCAATTTTAATTACGATGGATGAGTTAGACTCAAAGGTCAAACATCCGAACGCAACGCATGAATATCGCGGCAGCGAGAATCTTGCAATGCGTTCTTCTCTTCCTTTGACATAAACTTCTATCTGTCGTTAATCAAAAGGTAAGCACACAATACCGGCGAAGACATGTCAGAGATATTCTTGGTTTATTACATCCATGAGTCAGAACCAAATGGGAACTTGGTGAAAACTGAAAGGTCCGAAGTTCAAGGAATGTGAAGTTTAATAAGATTTCAATAGATAGGTACAGCTGCAGAGCAGTAGGCATTACTCACTCAGGCATGCTCTCGGTGATACAAAAACGATCTTTTTAAAAGCCTGGTCCTGAGCTCATCTGAGTGGAATTTTTGTTTTGTGAAATCAATGATCTTCTCAACCGATTTGTTCAGTGTATATGCAAAAACTGCGAGATGCATGGCATTGGAAATATAGACACGTTCTTCTGATGATAAATGTGATTCATTAAATCATTTACACGTATAGCTTGACGTCAGTTCTTGTCACCTGGGTCAGTTTTCTATGTATAATGTTCCTGTGGGACAAGAGAATATTTTGCGGTGCAAACGTAATTGAAAATCGGATGGTGACAGAATTGCTGTTGCGCCC
This sequence comes from Psilocybe cubensis, assembly GCF_017499595.1. Taxonomy (NCBI): domain Eukaryota; kingdom Fungi; phylum Basidiomycota; class Agaricomycetes; order Agaricales; family Agrocybaceae; genus Psilocybe; species Psilocybe cubensis. Next base: position 3,702,838 of record NC_063002.1, on the reverse strand, counting down.
CTACCCTACCAAGACTCTGAGTCGGTGGACACTGGAAAACACCCTTAAGTTCAAGCAGCCTAGTGAAATGGACTTGTGGAACGTCTTAGATTCGGCGTGTGCAGTGCTCTTATCGCCCTACCGGCGTTTGAGATAAGAATCAGTTCGGGGGCGAGAAGAATGAACAACAGGCCGAGTGATATGCTCTAAAACTGAAAATCCCGCCATCACTGTAATTTTATCTCTGAACGTGCGTTATGCACATGCTGTAACGAAATTGTTCAAAGCTCCGAAATTGCCCTTCGGAAGAGCGAAAAGCGCAGTGAATGATAATCTCATCCTGTGTCCCCCAATTGAGGACAAATACTATTAAATTATCAATCATATGCTATTTCAAGCTTGCAGAGTCAAAGAAACGCAGAAAGAAGTAGGTTACTCCAGTAGGCTTTGGCAGCTATCTGATCTACATATATGACCGGGCCGCCTTGGTCACGTCGTACCGGGTAAGCGCCCGTCGAATGCCGTATCCCCATTCTCGGAGTCAGAAACAATTTAGTTTGAGCGAAAACGTTGACAGCCTGAGCATTCCGACCTACCGACATTGTCATTTTAGATCTAGACTGACAAAATCCATTTTGAGCTCACAAGCGAAAATGGTGCCATCATATAATTGGCAAAAATTATCATGATCACGAAGGACATACAACAAACAAAACAAGAGTTAAAACTCCTTAATTTACATTACAACCCGCTAGTAGTCATACAGTCATTAGTGAGTCAGCATCCTTGACGCTTAGATGTTTAAAGGGAGGCTCAGTCGACTCTGGAAATAAGGAATGGCATCGCAGCTCCTTTCATCCCCTTTACCTTCGGTCGGCGGACGAGAGACAGGTGGAAGTCCAATGGCGTATTAGGGCCTTGAGGCAGTTCGAAAACGAAGTGACGTAGCAGAACTGCCAGTACAATCTTATAACATTTAGAATGGTTTAGTCAGTCAAGTTATGAGAAACTAGCAATAGATAATAAAGAGGAAAATCACCTTTAACTGTACCATCACGAAGGCCTTCCCAACACAGATTCTGGGTCCATCGCCGAAGGTCCATAGTCGACGCCTCTCAGAGATCGCATCATTAGGCTCATCGCCCGACCTCGACAGATACGTCCCCATCCACCGCTCAGGATTAAAGTTGAGGCCATCCGGACCCCAGATCGATGTGGAAGAGTTCAAGTAATGGTTAGGAATGATGATGCTTGTTCCTTTCGGTATGTGAATACAGTCCACTAGCTGTCCAGAAGAGTCGAGAATAGGTTCCTTTAAGTGGAGGACGTCATCTTCGTTTGCCTGATTGATTATGAGCTGCGTGTCAATAATTCATATGCTGGCCAGTAGATAAAAGCCCACCATGCGGTGTGTTTCCCCAACAGTCGGATGTAATCTCAATGTTTCCGATAAAACTGAATCTAGGAAGGGACAAGAAGATTGAAGGATTCGCCATTCCAACTCTGCTCCCGGAGTGGCCATGACTTCTTCTCTGACTCGCTTTTGAATTTCTGGATGTCGGGCGAGTTCAATCAAGGCCCACTGGAGGCAGATTGATCATAAAACTCGTCGTCTTCGACGGTCACTCAGAAAACATACCACAAGAATTACTGTACATTAATTTGTATCAGTAATTTAACATATTGATACTGAAAGCAAACTCACTTCCAGGAGCATCGGATCCAGCAATAAGCAGATTTTTCATCTACAACGCAACAATTTTTTGAGCTCGACACTGAGGGAAGTGGGCGCAGGACATACTTACCTTAGCCAGGACTTCTTCCTTTCCTTCCGGAGACTGCAGGTCAACGCCGTCGTCTTCTGCCTCTTTCACTAAGCGCACAAGTGAGAGATTGCAAGTCATCGGCTGAATTGACTGGATATATGAAAGGACTGAAGGGCTTACCAAACAACTCTACAATCGATTCATCGAGTATCTGAGAATCGCGGGCCTGGTCTTGATTCTGATTTACCATGATACTTTCAAGCATCTCACGTGCCGATTCAGATAAGTTCGTGTTGAGCTGCTTTCGCTTGGTTGGTAACTTCCCGACCCATGGGAGAAACATGTACAAGGATAATGCAAGTTTTCCCAACGTGGTAGGGATGGTGGTGTTGTAGATCCGGAGGGATTCTTCTACGGCCGATTTCTTTCCTTCGAGAGAGTTGAAATGATAACCAAACACAGTGGTGCCTATTGTATCCAGTCTAAGCACATAGGAGTGATGGATCAGCTTGCCCTTGACCGTTATACCAGGGAACAAAGCGAGACGTACACTAGCTTCATTGTCCTGCAGTAAGGCGTCAGTATAATACAGAGATGTTGATGCGCGCTACGTGCCATTCATGCATTTCAACCTCTACGGCCGCATTGGGGGCGTTTGAATCCAGCATTTTGTCCCAGACATTTTTCAGCTACAAATAAAGATAATTAAAACAGAGACGATGTAAGATGATGACGACAAACTTTATATGTAGCGTCGTAAAATGCCGGTGTCATCCTCTTGATCACTGTAGGACTGAATGCGGGGTTCATAGTTCTCCTTTGCCTGCGTCGTAAAGAATGAGTTCACGAGCTCATGAATGTAGAATATTTATTACCGCCGATGGATGTCACCTTCAACCCACAAAAGACCGCGACCAATGACTTGGTCGATGACGGCCCTGAACCCAGGAGATCGTACGTAAGTGTAGGTGTCCTTGGAAAATATGTGCGTCACAGCTTTCATATCACTGACAACGATGGCATGGGATCCCAGTAGGAGAGGTATGCGATAAGTAGACCCATATCTATTCGCCCAGTTTTCAAAAAGAACGTTAGGATGTGTGGATAGGCGCATGAGACGCATTACTCCAAACAAGAAGTCGTCCCTAGGTGGACCACGAAGTAGGATGCTATGAAAACCCGGCATGATTACCCATCTTTGCGAGGCAATTGCCAGGAGGATGAGGAGTAGACAAACTGAAACTAAATGTTCCATGAGTGGGTTAACTTATGGAAGACACACAAAACAAGGAGGTTTATATAGTCCAGCATAAGTCGGAACACCCATGTCCCCACCTTCAGCAAGGCCCTCAATGACTTTACCGGCGGAATGTCAATATGGCGGATATGTATCACACCCTATTCGGTATTCATTATCGCTTGCCTTGACATCCGCACATTCCGGCATTGGGGCTATTTACGTCCTCACGCGACGGGCAGAATTTGGTATGTTCAGCTCCTGTGACAGAAATTAATCAACTTTGTGGAACGATATGCCCATAATCCTTTGGATGTGAGATCAGGTGCTACTACAGCCTTGAGGACGATAGAAATTAGAGGCTCCTTCATTGTCAGAAATAACGTACGACTATACATGATTAATCTGCCCACAACGGCTGTAGTTTGGTGGGATCGGGTGCATTATTGTCTGCAAACTGTGACATATCTTGACATATGATGGATGAAAATATTGATGGTGCTTATCATCTTCTCCACAAAACATTATCAGCTTCCAATAAATGCCCGCTATTGTCGAATTGAACCCCTTCCTGAGAAAGCAAAGAAATCTTGTCACTATAGCGAGTACCGGTTTTATGGTCCTTCCCCCATTCGCCAAAGAATCCGCCTACAAACAGATTGGAGGCAATGATTCGATGGCATGGCACATAGGGACTAAATGGATTGTTTCGCAGAGCACCTCCAACTATCGGTCATACAGGATGATTGAGCATGTGACAGGGTCCATATATATTACAAGCCATACCTGAACGAGGTGATCCTCCTGCAGCGTATGCAACATCTTTATAGGTTGCAACTCTGCCTTTTGGGATAGTTTTGACAAAGTCGTAGACGGCCCACTGATGCGGTGTAAGTTTCTAATGAAGGTGTAGGCCACGCTGGAGAAGAGCATCAGAGTATTCGCAAGAATTCACCTTCCCTGATTTCGTCCTAAACTTTACACGATCTTCAGATGTTCTTGGATAGTAGATGGATAGGGTCTCGTCATCAGGATCAGGGGCCACTGGCTGGTGATCCCTAGCGGGAAAAAATCGAGAGGTCACAGAGCATCTGTGGTCTATACCTCGTCTAGAGTGGTGGTGGTGAGGAAGTTCTACAATAACTCGTTCCACTGGCATGATAACAGTGCAAGAAAACGGTTTGTTGTTGATTGAGTTTTGGATATTAGTTGCCTGATCAACATTTGATTTTTATACAGATCACGTGAGTTCAATGCATTAGGGTAGGTATTTTCGTGATTTGGCAATAGTCCTACAAGCTGCCTACATGTGCAAATTCCGTACAACTTCCTTTCTCGCCCATTCAGCTACATCAATATTCTCTGAACGTCTCTTGTGGCGGAGAGTGTTCATCAATAATAATCTCGGCGTCAATTTATCCCAAGCATCGCATTTTTGAGTCATCGACATTGATGCTTTCCAAAGCATTTCCAAAAGTTCAGAGGCAAGATTCCTCGCGCCGGATACCGAGGACGTTGTGTGTGACCATCGTTGATGAATAGTAACCGACCTGTGGGGAGGACAGGGTAGTAGTTGTAAGTCACTGCCTCCGGGTGCGTTGAGATTGTCTTCGAATTCGATATTCTGTTCGAACTTCTCAAGGCATTTGACAGCCAGGTCCAACAGATTGGCTAGCTCTGAAAGAGGGGGTCCGCCCAGAGACGAGAGACGTAAAATAACTGGGACAGCGTGGGGAAAGGTTTGTAGCGCTGTGGCTGTCAAGGTATCAGCGTTGGGTAAGCAATGAGTCGCGTAAGAACTTACAGCAATTCTCGATGTCGATGAGATAAACAAGACATCTGCAGATGATAACCCTCCACTCGCCATTGGTCGAGGCTTCAATCTTTTTCTCATCAACTATCACAAGAATGTTTTCGAGAATTTTGATCCATTCCACCCCTTCCGATTTGCTGGATGATTGCAAAATCTGCATTTCAATCCAGGGCAACAAAGCCGACTTTAAGGTTAACGACATCGCAGCCTGCATGTTACACGTCAAGTTTGCCAGAACCTGCGCAGCAATGACATAAACATCAGCCCATTGCCAATTGGAAGGTTCCAAACAATCAAACCTCGATTATAGCCATTCGCAACGAAGCTTCTTCATCCTCTTTGGCGCTTTGAAACAAACTCGCCATCAAATCCCATGTATGTCGCCTCTTCAGAACACGCCAATCCTCGGAGCTCACCATGCCATCGGCCAGAAATTTGATAATCCAAGTCCGCTCCTTCTTCCAGCTATCATCAGCGCTACTGTACAGTAGCCCATAGAGCATTGGCACGTCATCGGTGTCGAGATAAGGTCTTTGTAGCAGGAAACGAGCAGTAATGGGATACACGAAGTTTGATGGATTGAAGATCGCGCGAAGAGCATGCATAAGAAGTAATGACGTATAGGTGGGTAGGCGACGAGGGTTATCGACTTCAGTGAGACTGTTGAATACAGGTGTTGGCATCAAATCTTTTAGAAGGTTAAGAAGGTGTAAAACATGAGGTTTTTCTTGCAAGTCCGCAGTCTAGATAATAATTTAATGATGAAACATCATACAATGACACAAATGTTTACTAACCTGCATATGTTTCCACAAGGCAACGACTTGACAGAGAGCCAAATCGCGGATGTGAACATCCTTTGACGAGAGTGCCCGGATAAAAAGGGATGCCACATTTGTCCTAAACAGTTCGATCCAAGCAAATGCAGAGGTTGGGGGTTCTTCTGATAGGACTTGGCTAAAAAGCAACATCAAAAAAACAGGATCATACAACCCAGCTTCGTGTGGTTCAATTGAAATCTTAGACTGGTCTTCCAAAGACCTCCAGCGCGGGAAGTTAAGACATGTTTTGAGAACGATGACGGGATCCAACGATTGAATGGCTTCCAGTGCGGTATGTGATGGAGTAATGGGATTAGATGACCATCGAGCAAGAAGCGGAGCAACTGATAATTTTTTCTGGACTTCGAAAAGCTGAAATACAGAAAGGATACGGAGGTCGGAAGGAGATAATGTCCCTCGGTAAATTTTGATAAGTGGTTCGATGTGTGTGATCTGACAGGTATTTGTTGGATGGAGATGAAACAATCGGTAAAGGAAATCCACTAGTTTGTCACGAACGCCAAATAACTCTGCTGACGAGCTCAAACAAACTTTAAAGAAATGAGGGTGCTGGATAACGCTTTGAAGCGTTCGATTGACGACTAGGGGCTAACGAAAAATAAATCAGAAAGCAGTTTTAAGCATACCTCACAGAACATACCTTCAATGAACAGGAAGATAAACATGAAATGGCAAGAGAGATGGCAGCAACGCTGGAAAAACAATTTTGAATGATGACTGTGAGCAATGTTTCTACCAGATGGGCCTTTGAAGAGCCAGCCTGTTGAACTAGATATTCTGTTGAAAAAATTAAGTATTGCCCAATAGATCAACTAAAATAAACACCCACCTAACTCTTCCATAAAACGGGACAGTCCTGATGCTTCTGGATCTTCGGCGATTTTATTTATGCATAGCTGCATAGATCGATCCAACAACCTGGAAACAGCAACATTGTCTTTCAATTGCAATACATGTGCCAACATGGCTCCTGTAAGAATAATTTCTGGCGATAGGTCCTTCCCGGGCAAAACATCAAATTCTTTTTGGAGAATAGACAGGATATTGGTTGGCTCTGATTTGAAAATGGATACAATATCAACCAAAGATTGTCGTGCTTGATGGCCGAGAACTGCTGAGCTGGAGGACCGCGCAATTGCAGCGATAAACTTCGGGATGTAGGGTTGCCATACGTCCAGTCCTACAGGAGATCCTGCGGAGAAGTCTGACGAGTCCAAGAAAGCGTGTATAATCGGTATGGAGCATTCATCGTCCATTTGAAGACAATCGGCAGTCTTGAACCAGTCAATGAAAATGTCATGCGGGTATGGTTGCCTGTACATTAACCCGCACACAGTTTTGGCCGTAGACGTCGAAAATTTGCCCTTGCTGAGGAACGACCGGATGTCCAGTTCTATTTTGAGAGACCGTTTATGTTGAGTCCACCGTCCAACCGCTCGCCTAGTAACGTCGACAATATCGCTTGAGGATGGGACCACGGAGCAACCATCCACACCGATGGGCAATGAAGCTTCAATTGCCACAGAAACCAATCCTTCAAGCAATTCCGAATCTTGCATACTATCTCGAAGAGAAACCAACTGAGGTAGTCGTTCCGCCAAAGTATGTTCTGAATGCCAGTCAAGCGTTCCCATGGAACCCAAAACCTGCAGAACGACATCTATAAGAACACGTTTAGACTGTTCTTTCTTAAAGTTATGCTCCAAAAAGTCGAGCAGGTCAAAAAGCTGGCTTGGTTCGAGATACTTGATCCAGATCCTTGCCGTGGAAACCTGTATGTAATGAGACAATGTTCATTTTGTTGAGCTGTAAACATGCTCTCACCGACTCTCCAAGTTGATTGCTAGAATCTGCCACGATAGCATTGAACCAATATCCACTGATATCGGAAAGCAGAATCCGGTCGCTTTCTGAAGCAAATTGTACCGCAGATTCGAGTAAAAAAACGATTCCTGCAAAAAATCAGGAAAATCGACACGTCAAAGGTATATGTAAGCATACCTTCGAGTACCTCTGATGCCAAATTGGAGGTCAACAAATCTTTGAGACCCCCAGGATGAGCGAAAATGATTTCCTTGAGGGCAGAGTAATCGACAGGCGAAATAACTGAAGAAGCTGTCTTCAAAACACGCGCAAGAAGCTTAAGATGGCCTTTGAGAACAGCAGGATTCTCCCGAGACGAAGCTATGAAGTGCAGAATGAGGTGCACGTTTCGCACAACATCATTAAATCTGGGAGTTGCCACAAATATAGTATCTGAGAGGATGGTTTGGCAGCTCTCATCAACGATCTCGGCCGCTGAGGTATTGATATACAGCATGTTGAAATGCAAACTGCGGTTTAACTTGTTAGAATATTATGAATACATATTGAGGTGGCAAAACTCACAGCGTTCGGAGCTCAGAAAATTTAAACTGCAAATTTAATGCTACCCAAACATTCCCTTGTCCTGGAATCAGAACCTCGAGGAAAGATGGCAAGGATGAAGGTTCCTGCGCCAATACAATGGCCAACACACGGGACAAATCATCCGTTCCCAATGGCGAAATCGATGAACGCAACCACTCTTTCAATTCCAAAGTTCTCGATAAGCGCACTTCTTTCACATCAGCTAGAATATCAAAGTCAACAATATTTTGAAGGTCAACATAAAACTTGGATACTCACATACGGGCATATTTTCGAAGCGGGCGATATATTCGTCATTTGTTTGGAGATCTGAGGGGACGGGTGGGGCAAATGAGGAGAATAATAAATTCTGACGCAATATGCTCATTTCTCTTTCGATGACAGATAAGGACTTGGAAAGAATTGGTTCAAGCCTATCCGTGCGAAGAACTGTCTCAAGCTTGGATTCAAACTGACGCAAAAAGTACAGGTCCGTGGTTTTGCTAGTGAGGTTGAAAACAAGCTTGCGAAGGAACGTCACGACACCAAATATTTGAGACGGCTGAAGTGATTTGTTGTTGATTTTGGCGTCCAACTGTTCCACGAAAGTCATCAGCAGAGGACTGGGGTAGGTCTCGAGCCGTTCAGGAGGACCAGCTGTTGTGTTCGAAGGATGAATCAATGTGTGTAGTGCCTCAACATAACGATAAGGTGTTTTCAAGCAACGCTGAACACATTCATCAAAGAAGGTGATAACACCCTCTGTCTCTCCTTGAAATAAGGAATCGTCGGACCCAAGAAGGGTGGGACCCTTCACAGGCAACGCCTTCAGCCATAAATCCGGTTCGTCAGAGTCTTCCTGGAATAAGATGCTCTGAGACAGAATGTGTTCAAGCAGGGAGGTAATGGCTATCCGGATAGCAGGTATTCCCGAGGAAGATAAACTGGAGAGTAAGATATAGAATGGAGTTTGCGAGAGCAGTGCTGGTGCAAATAAATAAACGCTACGAACATTGTAACAACTGTATGACACTTACCGATTTTGCTAGTCCAAACGAACTGGTCACTATTTTTGAGGAGACTTAATGTATGTAGTTGCTGTATTCGGTAAAGTCGGGTCGATGCTTCGGGTTCGTCTGCTAATTCAGGTTTATCGCCATCGGTTGAGAAGGCCTGTAAAAGTTTTCCAACGTCAAAGCGAACTTCAGCGACAACTGAAGGTAAGCAACGATGGTATAGCCAAAGTAATCTCTGAGCACTTTCTGCCAACAAAGCTAGTTTGGTTGGATTGCTTTGAACTTTGGGGTCCACTTTTTGTTGAGAAAAAGCTACCAAAACCTGGAAATCCGGAACGCGACGGCGAACGTCTCTTTCCAAGTCCCGACAACGTTTGTACCATTGCCCTTCTTCCTCATCTTCCTCTAACACGGCGGCAATTTTTCTGAAATGGCCTTTCACGGTCTGATATTTCACCAGGCATCTGGTCAATGCCAAGGCAGTACAATGCTGAACTAGGCCCGAGGGTGACTGCAGGCCCTTGGAAAAGTTGTTTTTAGTGTTCACGGAAGGAAGTATGCTTTCGATGATGATGGATAAGGGTGGTGGAGTTGGCTGATATTGTTGAGTATTCGGCAGATAGAAGGTTGAAGATGGGATAGGTAGCGAAATGATGCTGCCAAAGACTGCAATATTTGTGATCCACTTGGAAGCAAGACGTGGCTCCAGTGTCAGTGCGGCTGCGGACCAGTATCTTACAAATTGTCAATACATACTCTGTCAATAAAGTGATAGGTGTCAAACTCACCCAGCGACTAGTTCCGGACATGCAGAAAGAATTTTCAGAGCTAACTCTTGTTGTCTTGAATCCTCGTTCACCTTAAGGCTTTTCAAAAGATTGGCCAGGATTTTATTGTAGATTTTTGAATTTTTTCGTTTTCCATCTTCATCATCTTTCGAAACAGTTTCGTTGGGATCAGACTCTTTGGGATACCATCCCCGGTCTCTGAAACAAATGCCAGTCCCAGGTCTTGTGCAAATGGCTAAAAGGAAATGGTGGGCGAGATCGGCAGGAATTTGATCTTCATCGTCTCCTTCTGGGAGAATACGTTCGTAGAGTTTTATGATCTATCGAGGTAGTGTAAACCGGTGTAGTTTAAAAACGACAACGGTGCCAACTCACATGACCAAGAGTTGATTCGTTGAATAACCCCACTTTCAGCGTGCGCTTGAGTTTGGAATCGGACCATATTCCAGCCCAACAAACTTCTAGAACACGTCTAGCGAACGAATAATGATCCTGTGCTATGCCTTTGAATATAGCGAGAAAGGCTTCGCGATGTTGCTCGAGAAAAAGCGATTTTGTCTGAGAGGAATTGTCGACGTCGACAAAAGAGAGTAAGAATTGGATATATAGTGTTCGGATATCTGCAAAATGATTACTCGTTAGTTAACTTAAAAAAGGAACGCATCTTAAGCCTACCTGGTCTTGAAAGTGGGTTAGTAGTGTCTAATTCTCCGTGAGTTTTTCTTCGCATGTTAAGCAATTTAGGGAGGGACTAGAAGAAGTCCGATAAGTAACTGAAATGGTCGAAGGATATATGCAATACCTTTATTTCCCATCCAAAACCTTCCAGCACTGACTTTCTGTCTCGACCACTGGCGAAAGACGACATAACATTGAATAACCTCAATGTAACAATCACTAATTCGTTGTTTGATCCTCCGATGTAAGAATTGAGGTGTCGCAAGCGGCTGGGAGTTAGTAGCGACTTCATGATAGGTTGTCCCAAAGCATGGTTGTTGTAATGAGAAGACAAAAGGGTGAGGATGGAGGATAAGATTGATACAATGAGGGCTATCACGTTCGCCTGACGCTATGAAACTGTCAGACACCGGATTCAAGAAAACTGACGAGAACATACGACAGTCGTTTTGTCCCATAGCATGAGCAAATCGTATGCTCCTGACGAAGTCTCCATCCATTCCCTCACAAGAACTAATCGCTCATCTTGAGGCAATATCGTTGGCTCTTGAGGTTTGATCGTTAACTGGTTTCGTAAAGATGTGAGAGCTGTGAATTACATTGAAATAGTTTCATATGTCAATAATAATCCACTAACCAACTGTCACCTCTTCAGGAGCATCTGCATTTAAAGCAGCACGCAGTTGAGAAACATTTGTGAACTTTGGTGTGCTTTCGACGCGAGGTCTTTTGTTGGGGTGGTCGGCATTTGAGGAACGTTTGATGGGCATTATGATTCTTTATCGAACGAATGCAATATGAAGTATGTTGCGGGGCAAATGCTTAGATGAGCGAATACTGTCGGCAATGAGGTGAAGGCAGGTAAAAAACACCAAGAAGAATTCAGATAAAACGGTAAATGGATGTTCAAACTTACTGACCTATATAAAGTTACGCTGAGAGGTTTTACTTTTGTATAAAGAGGGATCAGCTGGTTAAGACATGAAATTGGCCACTGCAACGACTTCCCAAAGATAAAAAATCTAACTAGAAGCTTCATCCAATGACAAAATGCAAACTTGTATTAATTAGGGGACGAAGCCAAATAGCCCCTATTTTTAGAAATTATTTCCCGATTAAGGCCCTCTTTCACAAACCACCAGCATTCCGTTATCCCCTTTGTCTCGCAGGAGTACTGTGGCAATGGCAAGGTCCTCTTCTCCGGAATTCGACGATGAGGCGGACCACTCTGATGACGAAGAGATTAACATTGATCGCCTAATCAAGGATCCCATTCACGACCATAGTACGGTGATGAAGTTCTTTGACAGCGGTGTAGTACTGACTTTGATTTCATTCAGTACCCATATCGCCAACTTTGTCGCGTTTTATTGATACGTACGTCTTTTCCGTCTCAGGAAACTATATTCATACCAAACGACACGTACAGGAGGCAATTCCAGAGATTGCGGAGCATTAAACAACTCGGGACAACTAGTTATGTTTGGCCAGGGGCATCGCACTCGCGATTCGAGCATTGTATAGGTGAAACATAGTTTCATACGCGGCCAATTTGCCTCAGTTAATTCTTATTCAAGGTGTCGCTTATCTCGCCCGACTGATGGCGTCGCATCTGAAGAACAATCAACCGAAGCTGAAAATTACGGATCGAGATGTTGATTGCGTCGAGATCGCTGGCCTTTGCCACGACCTTGGTCATGGTCCTTGGAGCCACGTCTGGGATGGGATGTTTTATACCGGTCGCCTTGTAAGCAAGACACCCTTTGTTGGCTTCTACATGCCTTACACTATTTTCAGGAAAGGAAAGGAGTGGGACGCATGAGGAAGGATCGGAAATGATGTTTGACGCTCTCATTAAAGAAAAACGAGATCCCTATGCCCGTCGAAGATCAGGCTTTTGTGAAGGCATTGATTGCAGGAGACCATTCTAGAACGTATGTCGTCGTATTCACAAATTGGATACCCATTGATCATTTGTAGTCCGTCTGAAAAGCCATTTCTCTTCGACATTGTTGCAAACAAACGGAATGGCCTTGATGTTGACAAGTGAGCTCATTCATATTTCGGCGCACATATACTCATTTCTTTCAGACTCGACTACATTACGCGTGACAGCCACATGATTGGTGATCCAATCTCTTTCTCTCTTGTTCGGTAAGTTCCTTCTTTTCAGTTATACCGTTCCCCTAATTAACAGACGTAGTCTCGTCCATTCTGCGAGAGTGATTGGGGATGAAATAACGTATGAGATTAAAAATGCCAATCACATATACGAAATCTGCTACAATCGATTCAAACTACATAAAACAGTCTACAACCATAAATCAGGTGATTCTCAACAACATGAACCCTAGCACAAGCAATCTAACTCTAGCTTATAGCAAAGGCCATCGAATATATGATCATCGATGCACTTTTGTTGGCCAATGAAGTTTTGCACTTTGCAGAAGATGTCTTCAACGCCGAAAGATATATTTATCTCACCGACGAAATTATGTCCCGCATTGAAGCCTCTACTGACGAAGTTCGTCTCAGGCTTTCTTTTTGAAAATGTTCTCCTCGGCTAACATTTACTCTAGAGGCTCAAAGATGCACAGGCGATTTTCCTACGGATTCGGCGTCGCGAACTTTACAGAAACGTGGATTTCAAAGTGATTGAGTGGCATATGCGCGATGTCTTCAAGAAACATGTCACTGCGGAAAGGATCGTCGAAGCTGCTCGAAAGTTGGTGCTTGACCAGTCAATCTCGGGTGCGCCTGGCTTGGAGAGATCGGACTCTTCTTCTACGATATCCAGTTTGGAAGAAGCCGAGGCCCTCAGAGCCGAAGACGTTATCGTCGACTTCTCAGCGATGCATTACGGGATGAAAGAGAAGAACCCAATGGATTTTATCAAATTCTACACAAAGCGGAAGCTTAATGGTAAGTTCTACATGCCGTCTACTTACTCATCTGTCTTCAATAATATTTCATTTTTTAGAGTGTATGAATGCGGACAACGGCGTGTATTCCAACCTGATGCCACCTGTCTTCGCTGAAGTCGTCCTGCGTGTCTACACCAAGAAGCAAAAGTTCTATGGTCTCGTCCAAGCCGGATATCGCGCTATACTCGCCGAACTTCAGGCTACAAGTAGTCCTTCGGGTACCCAACTCAATCAGTCGGCCGGTATATTGGCTGTCGCGGACCCAAGAGCCCTCACTCCACCTATCACTGAAGCCCCCCTCCACACCAAAAACCCATGTCTCGAAATTCAAGCTTCACCTTCGGATCTGGAACCACTCCATTTTCAAATAATCACTTTACGACGGTCTCTCCTTCTTTTGCCCCTGCCAGTCCAACCCAGAACAGCAAGAAAATCAAGGGACGTAAGCGATCAAGGGAGGATATGATTTTGACCAATTCCAGCACTGCCAACAAGAAACGAAAGGCATCATAAGCCTTGATATTCCATACACTCCTCGCTTGTCATATATATGATATCAGCCTCTCAACCTACACAGTCGTTTTCTGTTACGCATTTCCTTCCTTATTATAGACAGAACATTAGCACACTTTACATCATTTTCATATGCATCTTGACATTCTAGATTAGTTACACACACCACAACCTATTCCCATTTTTATACTTTCCATCCTGTATCATATTATGACTGCCATACCTTCATTACATAGCTCTGTACATATTTTTACAACTTTTAAAGCAATAGTAGTAATAACCCTCCATCGTGTATCTTGCCCCCTGCCTTCGACCTTGTTCTCAAGTCATCGGGATCTCTTCAAAATTTCTGGATTTCTGGGTTACAAGACCATGATGATGCTGGAACAGTCACCGACAGCGACTTTGTCGTGGTGTCGTTGGCACTTTCCCGATCAGAAGCATGCGGACATTGAAAACTTGTTTGCATTCTACACACGACTGCGGCTCAAACATCTTCTTTGCATTGACTTTAAGTTTCTCTCCATTCTGGCGTTTTTTGAATATTGATTCTTCTAAGACTATTCCATAAAAATGTTGTTGGTGCCCGTTTATGACCAGTTTTCTGCTGGGCCTAGGCATTTTTAGCATAAAATCCCGAGCCAGCCACCACCTTGAATTCGTACTTGTCCAATTCTTTGTCCACCCTGCATCAGCATCAGAAAACGAACGGATTACACGCAAAGCTTTCAATATGAATCTTTCTGCGCCTCTGGGACTATGATGATCCGATTCATTGTCGTGAGATCAACGATTCTCTGTATGATAAACCGAGTTAGCACTTCAAACCTCTTCGTTTCTCATGTCGTGATTTGCGGCTAACCAACGTTTTTAGTAAAAGTATTTTCTTATTTGGTACCTTTTCTTGACAGGTACTGTTTCCATTAGAATAAACAACAGTTTTCTGTGTTATTTATCTTTGGGAAAGTCCCCAAGTTCAGCGATTACGCGAAATCAAACAACTTGGAGCCACCACTTATGTATGGATCAATGCAAATCACACTCGGTTTGGACATTCGTTAGGCAAGCCAACAATCCTATACCTCATCTCAAGGATAGAATTTCATGCAACCTTTTTGTTAAGGTGTTTCAAATTTGGGGAGGAAACTTGTTACCAAACTACAACGCCGACATCCAGAGTTAGGAATCACTTCGCGCGATATAGCATGTGTTGCGATTGCTGGGCTCTGCCATGATCTTGGACATGGACCATTTAGCCATGTCTGGGATGATTTATTTATTAGCAGAGTGTGAGCCTTCAATTGTTCTCCCTAGTTATCAGAACCAATGTCTGATGTTTTACTAGCCTAGGGCCGCATAAATGGTGCCATGAGGAAGGGTCGGAGATGATGTTCGATTCACTCATTAAAAATAACAAGATTAATATGAGTCTGGAGGATCAAAACTTCGTCAAGGCTCTTATAGCAGGCGACCATACCCGAACGTCAGTTCAACCTCTGTGTGAACACCTTAATTCTTGCTGAAATTTCCTCCTTATTCAGACCCCATGAAAAAAAGTTTTTGTTTGATATTATTGCAAATAAGACGAATGGTCTCGACGTCGACAAGTAAGTTCTGCACTAGTGTGGTTGCTCTAAATTCGTACGCATTGATTAATTGCGGGATCATCATCTTTACAAAGGCTTGATTATCTTTGTCGTGATACTGCAGTACTCAATATGCGAATGATGGTCTCACTCATGTCACTGCATAGGTCAGTGCGATGGTATTGCATTGCGGATCTCATCAACCCCACCTCATCACTACGAACTGGTCAGGTTATTATCGGGCGCCAGGGTGGATCCTCAAACAGGTCATATATGCTATATCGACAAGGATATACTAACAGTCGAAACGTTTTTCCTGCATCGTCGTTACTTGCACAACAATCTATACAACCACAAGACAGGTACGACTAAAACCAACCTATTAGGCAGCTTTATATGTATTTCTGACCGAAATGTCTTAGTCACGGCCATTGGTTACATGATAGGGGATGCTTTCATCGCAGCGGACAATTATATGAAGCTTTCAGAGGCTATCTATGACCCTGAACGATACATCACATTGGATGACCACATCATGAAACAAATTAAAGAATCTGATTGTCCAGTGAGTATCATGTCCTGCTCTCATTGAAGTATATGGCATCTTATGATTTTAGGAATTGGCAGAGTCTCGAAAAATTCTCGAACGGATTACCTCAAGGGATCTTTACAGAAAGGCCGGTTCAAGAATGATCCGGTGCTCTGACTTTCCACGAATTCGAGCCTATGTCACTCCCGATAGAATTGCGGAGGCAACCATCCTATGCTCAGAAAAGATGGATTCCAAGGATCAGGAAATTGCATCTGTCCTCCAACCATCGGACATCATTGTTCATTTCTCTTCAAGACACTTTGGCATGGGGGAACAAAACCCAATGGATATACTGAAATTCTACAGCCGGGACAACTTGAATGGTAGATGTGTTTGTGACATTGCATTATTCAATTTCTTCCTAACCAATCTTTACAGATTTTCATAGTGCACGGTCTACTGGCCAATACGATCCTCAAGAACCTGTTTGCCAACATTTTCTTCTAGTTTTTGTGAAACAGGAGAAGTTTCTGGAGGTCGTGAAGGCGGGATATAAACAAATAGAAGAAAACTTTATTGAGCACAAAGTCGCCGAATCCAGCCCACCTGCCATTGACAGTGCTTAAACTCAATTTACGGAAAGGACAAAATCAGAATGGGAATCGTTTACAAGGATAAAAATGACATATTTCCATAACAAGTAGTTCAGAACCGAGATTTGATAAAATGGTAAATTTGTACATAGCGACCTTGTAACAAGGCACCAATTTAGATTTGGAAAACCACCTTCTTTACATTCTAGAAGGAATATAAGTGGATATCGCATTAAAGATATGCAAGGCCAATGTAGTAGGTGCCTTTTGAGGTATCTATAAAGAGCCTGTGAGTATAAGTATTACTCTCGAAACGAAACTAAGAATTACCAAATGTCCAACGTTTTCCATGGTTATAATGGAGGCGAAGCGTCGGCCAGACGCAGGGTCGATTAATGCTTTATGCAAGTATGTAGGTCTTGAAAAAAAAGAAATATAAGCTGCCTTGAAAGTGAGCCTAGAAGAAAGGAAGCACATAAAATCGGGAATGGCTCCCAGGATAAGGTGAACAGGAATAGAATGACAGATCCGGTCGAGGTCGATCAATGGTGCCACGCCTCCTGCTTCGTCAAGGTACATACTCTTAAAATATTAATTAGGTTAGCGTAAAGTGAATTGAAGCACATGTATACTGACAATTTCTTGCGGAATAGTGCAACTTTGGTGAAGGAGGTTATCGTAAGGATTCCGATGAAAAGCGTGTGTCTGTGAAAGTATATTCATTGGTCATTAGGACGTGTACAGGAAGTCAAATTGACTTACGACGAAGGAGTCCAGAACGCGCATGTCCCATTGAGCAGAGCTATTGCCTTGAACAAGGAAAGACCGTTTGATCTCTTCGCGGCTTGTCCAGCACTCACGTCGTCGGCTTGCCCTATTGACAAGCTTCTGCGCAAGTGAGGCAAGGTGCATCGACCCAAGGGGACTAACGAGTGGTTCTATGATGACGAGCTTGGAGAATCGGAACACCGGCATGATATGATGGAGCAGCAACCTGAAAGCCATTTGGAGTCGTTATACAAAGGATGCATTGCAAACAAAACAACATACATGGCATTTGCTCCGAGGGAATGGCCTATTCCAGTCAGGTTCCTTTGCGTGAAGTCTACGCGAGCTTCGAGGGTAGGACCCGCGGACAAAAAACGATGAACTGCTTGGGCATACTTCTCGCAAGAGACTTTGAATATTGTTAGTTCCTTGATCCAATCTGGGATAAATGGAAGGAAACACGAACAGTTCGTATAATCAGGATGGTCCTTGAGTGTTTGATAGTTCAGATGTCCGGATTCTCCATGGTTTGGGCAGTCGATTGCCCAGACCTCGCGGATGAGGACGGTGCTTCCTGGCTGCGAGGCATACCTGAACAGGTCTTCCAAGGCCGGCTCCCAAGTTTCTTTGTGGAAGCTCGTCGAGTGAAGAACGACGAGGGTCTGTGCCAAAGGGTTTGCCTCGATTTGTGCAAAACCTGGCAAACGGTAACGTTTGGCAGCAATGAACAAAGGGTAGTCGAACGACGGGGGAAGAATGAACGAGTCGACTAGCATTGTGCTTGTGTTTGCGGTATTCCTTGAGTTATGAAGATGCAGGTAAGAACAACTTGCGATGCTGAATTGCGTCGAACTGTACCTTCATATATACATCAGCAAAATACTAGTATCTTCGTGCCAAGTTGCAATGCACCGGTCAGTAGTCGACAATTGTTTCCGATGCCTGGCGTTAATTGGGAGACCTATTTCGATACCAGCGTTAAAATTAGAATATTAAAAGTGCTTCAAACGTCATAGGAGAATACCATGTAAATTTCGTTTCCATTCAAGTGAAAAGTTTGCAATCTCGGACTGTGCGGTGGTCGTTCCGCTGCGGGTGTATTAATAGCCGAGGTCAAGTGGTCAACACGAGTAAACCGGCCCTAAACGACGTGATCATCGACGAGCTCGACGCGCTCGGGGTTCCATCATTCGTGTTGCCATCCATGTCGGCGCCGACCTCAAAATTTGCTTTGTTCACCTTCAACACTGGCTCCACGTTCTCTAAAGCTTTACATGAACTTCCATTCTTTTTGCGGGTCATCCGATGCGATGATAGGAGTGGTGTCCACATACACAAATTTTCATCAAGATTTCATTTCAACTAACGCGTTGAGCTGACCTCGGTGTTCAAATCAGTACGAACGGATCGACGCACCGTTCTCCGAAGGTGAAGTAGGCAAAACAGCAAGTGGACTTACTGATAGTTACTGAGCGTTCAACTGTCTACGTACCCCTCAGGCCGTTGGGCTCGCGACTACAGAAATCCACTTTCAGTCAACACCAGCCAACATACTTCAAGTTTTTCCAGGTCGATGCTAAGGAACAAATCCAGTCGTCCAAAGACCTACTTTCGCTCGAGTTTCTCCTGGTCGATACTGAACTGTGGAACAAGACATCCAACTTCGGATGCAATCATCGCCGAACACATCATCTGCCCATTCAAGGCAAAACCAATTTTTACCTTTGTCAATAGCCTCTTCTGGGTAATCTCAGAACGATATAATTGGGGTAAGGAGGGAAATGCCGTAATGTCATTGAGGATTGCTTCCAAGAAGAGCCTTGCAGAAATATATCTGTATAGCTTACACGTTTATCTTGCTCGACTCCGAACAATTCCAGGCGACCAAAATTCTATGTTCTCAGTGGTATTTGGGGAGTAATAGCCGGCCAAACTGCAGATTTGCTACTCAGAAATCTATTGGCTCCTTATCCTCATCCGGTAGGCACGACCGATGCCAATCCAGTTGTCTAAGATGTCGATAGATGCCTCTGAGTCTACTGCCGTAGCACACGCAGCAGCGGCATCACGGTCCAATGTTATGCTCTCAAATAAGTGCGTACGTTGTCCATTGCTAAAGATTATTTCATCCTGGTTTCTAAGAGCAATGCTCTGTGCTACTGTATTTTGGGTAGAGTTATTGTCGAATGCAGAATCGAGGTACTTTGTTATCATGATGTACTATTATCACTGACAAGCTATTCTACCTACTGATAGATGACACAAAGGTTGCCTGGCACAGGCCCATCGTATTAGAATCGGAACCGGAAGTCAGACGAGGTTAATACAGTTCTGATTGGTATTCCGACTATTTCTGTATAATAATCTGTTAATAACCTGTTATTTCTGGAAACCAAAAATTTTCAAAGCCCTATTCATTATATCGATCATCTGCAGCTCAGATTACACCAATTATAAGGGGATTCAACACTGAACCGAGAATATGTATCACCTGGTGAACATAGGAATAGGTGTGGAGTCGCTGAACAGTCGACTGGATTTAGTTACGACCACAAGACCTATAGATTCCCAAATTTCTTTCCAATTCGACATGGCTTGTAAGCCGAATTCAGATGAAAAACAACATGATAGATTGTCTTGTGATTGTCACTGGCAAGTTTCGTTCGTATCGTATCTAAACTTGCATTTCTTGTATGACGATATCTTCAAAACTCTTCGAATCCACCTGCAGCTCAAACTCATGCGTGTCATCACGGGCACCAGGTCCTTTGTCAATCGCAACCAGACCGAATACGCCTTTCGGTGCTAGAACTTTCGCGTCAGGATCCCCCGAGGTTTTCTTTCTCCCCTCTTTTCTTCCTTTCGTGTCTGTATCTTCCCTCCTTCGAACCCTAGGTAAACTAGAACGTTCTCTCTCTCGCCCTCTTCGCTCCATAATTTCGTCATGTCGATGTTTTGCGGTTTTTCCTCGGGCGACTGCAACGTTGGCAGCGGCGGTTTGGTCGACCCGCCCACTCGACCCTACTTCAATCAACGCGCGTGCCGCATTCTGCTGAGATCCATATTTCTTGAGAGTGCGCACTATGAGCGCAAGGTAAACTATCCCCAAGAAAAACACGAGGGTAATGGCAATCCGAGGCCCGAGTATAGCTTTGGCCCCCAAAGGCGGTCGATCCTCTGGATCTAGGACTGAACCAGTACGCCAGACGAACGACAGTATGGCAGATAAAAATAGAAGCATTGACCTTGGGGTCTAATTTCAGTGACAAATACAACATACGATGAAGCAGAATGCTTACCATGCCATCCACACAGACGGTGTTGCTAGCAGCACCCATACGTTCCACCAAATAAGAGTTTTGGTTTTCTGGGCCTCCTAAGCAATTTCTCTGACGTCAAATTTCAATCATGTGTGTGGTAATTGCTGTCCTCACCTCTGCCCATCTAGATGCATGAAACATGCTCCGCATTGTGCCGAACCTGACAATATACATACATCCATACGAAAGGCTCATTAAAGCGCATATGAGCGATAATAGTGCAAGCGTTCGCGTAACTGGGTCCTCTGCCGCCTCAGGTATTTGAAAAATCGTAAGGATAGCCCTAGGTTAGAACAAAGTTAAGCATGAAAAAAATGCGTCCAATAGCAAACTAGACTCACGACGCAAGTAATGCAGAAACTACATTCAAAGTCTTCCATTCACGGAGCAGCGAGTCAATGAATGCTTCCCACGAATGTTTGAACCTAATCAAAGCCGGCGAAACGACCGCTGGGGTCCATTCGTCTGGGAAAGGTAGAGGCATGTGCATGAGACTTGTAGCAGGAGCCGTGCCAATGTGTGCCGACAAGCCAATACCGGATATAGCACCTGGCGACAAAGTTGCATTTGTGGTTGGCCCCTTCTTGCCTCCACCGGATCGAGCTTCTGGATTTACGGCTTCGGATTCCCCAGGAGGATGAGGATGGACATGTCGCCCGCGAATGGTCCCACAAGAAGTATTGATCATGCGCTGTATGTCTGGTCTGCTGACATCGGCATCTTCAAATATGCGAGCCACACGAGAAAAATACATGGCTGGCAGACGAAGTAGTAAATTCAGGTAAAGTTCGCGCGGAAGGGTATCCGTGATAAAAGTCTGGGTATCTTTGAAAAAGGCTCGCACTGATGCAACAGGGACGAGGTCATCGCAGTCGCATGCACCGCTGGAAGAGGATCCACCCAACTCGACGTCGTGAAGGTGATGAAAATGGCGGTGGGCAGTGCCGCAGAAAGGAAATCTTCCGGACCTGAATGGGTCGATTGGTATGAAAGGCTCCTCATTTGAGGACCTGTTACTACGATGAAAGCCTGAGGACCAATTATGTAGCATTCGAAGAGGCGAAGCTGCTCGCGACTTTGACTGTGAAGGGGAACGAGACGTTAAGTAATTATCGGAGTCTTCCTCCGGATGATTTGACTTGAAAGGAGATGATCGAAGAGGCGGTGAAGAATGAGAAGGCCCACTTCCTCGGGCGAGCCGTGAAATGGCTGCTAGAGTTTTTGCTTAGAAATTTTCGAATGACTACAATGAGATATTGCACGTACCTTGTCGCATTGCAGGCAAAGATGCTCGATCGCTCTCAGTGGAAACGCGCTGACGCGGCGTCTCCTTCCCTGAAGACATTTGGTCCGATGTACCTCGCATTGGATGATTGATCGGATGAGGCTCAAATCGTGCGGTATGCACAGCGACATGTGGGGTTCCCCATACATTATGACTTAATTTGTGCAGATCGGAACCATCGAAACTTCTTCGCCATCCGCGTTTGATACTACTCGAGGTAGTGAATGTCGAGGTCGCTAGTGCATCCTGGTTGGAAAGTTTCCTGTTTGAAGGTAAAGCTGAAAGTTTATCTGAAGAAGTTATCTTTGAGGATGTTGTAGTATTTCGCGATTCCACTGAGAAAATTTGTTGTCGGTGACTGAAACTAGGCTTATTAAACAGCAAAAAGACGTACCAGGACTAGCGATGGATGCTACAGAAATCTTAAACCTAGGCGCTGCAAGTAAAATTACACCATAGATGTCAATTCAGGTGGATATACAGACTGAGCATTCATACCTGGACTAGAGCTTGATGATTCCACTACCATTTCGGGCATGTCGTCTAATGACGGGAATGGTACTACTGAGTCCACTGATTGCATAGTATACGATGCCGTTAGTGTCAAAAGCAGCAAAGAAGTGACACTAGAGCGAGAACAAAACGATTGATAGGCATTGCGAGTTGTGGGATTCCGAGCTTTTATAGGTTCCCAGGCAAGTAGGGGTAGGCATTGTACAGTATCCGCAGTAAGGCTTCACAGTCGAGCAATGACGCTTCCATACGATGCTTGTAAGTGGAGAATGATTCTGTATTCCGAAGAATCCCTGCACGAGCGAAGGAAACCCGCTTTTGGTGTTGTCGGGGAAGGAGGAAACGCGGTGCGTCACAAAATGTCACGCGCCTTGTCACTGCTTCAATAATAGGAGCGTGATTTTTCAACTTACCCATGATATCCCAGGGCAAACCAGAGATATTTTTATGCTTCCGCCATTCCCTTCGCAAATTTGCTGTGAGTTTCCGCTTCTGTATCATTGGAGAAGGTAAAATGAGATAATGCGTGATTATAATCCGTGCTAAGAGAGAATGATTGACTTTATGATACAAATGTGATGCCAAAATGTCGAAAGCTGAAAATCAAAAAACGGGACTCATCGCCATGAAGCAGAATCCTGATTTCATTCGATCCTACCGCGAAGCCAGCTCAACAACCCTTTGGTGCCCTCACGCTCCCATACACGCCTCTGCGGGACACGGAAGCTAAAATTAATAAACTAGTCAGTACGCAACTTTGACGGGTTCGGAGACGATGACGCACATGTTCCCATCCACCAAAAAGACATCCAAGGGCAGGAGCCCTAGTTCAGGAGGGAGCTTTCCGATCTCATTATCCCTCAAATCTAGCTCCTCCATCTTCCAAGCGGGCACCTCTCTGTTTCCTTTGAATGACTCAGCCAAGTCCAAAAACCCGTCCAACTCTGATATCTTGTTGCCCCTCAGGCGCAGATGGCGAAGGCCCTTTCGTTGCGGTGAAGCGAGTATAAGCTCCATCAAAGCCGGAGAAGTAAGCGACGCGTTTGTCAAGCCGTTGTATGAGAGGTTGAGAGTCCGGAGGCTAGGAAATAGCTTGCTTAACGTTGGAATGATGGGCTCGTTGATTCGAGGCGGAGAGCTCGTCCCTGTGCTGGCATCTGATCCACCCGCTCGGTGCACAGGAACTAGGTCGTTCAGATTACAGCCTTCCAAGTCAAGTTCCTCTAGGTTAGGCAAAAATCCACTGGCGGTGATGTTATCTAGAAGCACAGGGAGTTCGAAGGACCTGTCCAGGCGTCTATTGGCGAGGATAAGAACCCTGAGCGACTGAGCAAATGGTTGGGCGACAATGGTTGACAAAGGTAAGGTAGGAGTAGGAACGATCAAATCTCTTGTGCTAGGTGCTCCTGTTGACGAGAACGACGACGCTGAGGGAGCGGCCATCGAGAATGCTCTCGAGTGTCCAACAGCCTTGCTGGTTGCAGGCGCAGAGGCAGGCAGTTTGAGGGTCTGAGTGGTGTGAGTGAAATACTCAGCACTGCTCAAGCCCGTCGAAGGAGATTTCTGAGTTGGAGTGCCATTGCCATCGGATGAAGTTGCTGTCTGCGTCGACTTGGCTTGAGCCTGAGCCTGAGCAGCAGCAGCAGCCCTCGCTCTTCGTCGCCCTCCTTCTGTAAGCAGGCCTTGCTCAGCCTCAATCTCCCATGCCTCTTTCACGACTTCTTTAGGCTTGGTAGATTTCGGTGGCGTTTTGGCTGGTGGAGACTTGGCCTTTACTTCTGTAGATGCCGCTGCCCTAGGTGCCCCTGGCGAAGCAGGAATAAACCAATCATCCTCTAAGGCTGCTTGGGATGCGGCGGCCTTCTTCGCATTAGCCTTCCGTTCCATCTCCAGCTCCCAGGGCTCTTTCGCTATTTGTTTGCCCACCAAGACACGAAGTACGCCATCGGGCGGATCCTCCGTCGAGAAATCAAAATTGAGATCTTGTTTCACGTCTTTCAACGCTTGGTTCGCTGCATCGTGTGTGACTTGTGTCTCTGATAGATCCAATAATCGAAGAGACGCAAATGCAGGATGTGATAACAGAGTAGGCGGGAAAGAATCGTCGCCTATAGTTGCTTTATGAAGTTTAACCTCTTTAAGCTTTTTGAGGGATGCCAAATTGCGCAGGAGTGTTTGGGAAAGGCCAAGTGGATTTCCAGACAAATCTAATTTGGTTAAGGAGACCGGAATAGAGTCATCGATAGAATCGGCCGAAATTTTGTTGTCACTTGCATCAAGAACAAGGAGGTGAGGTAGGGGAGTAGTGGCATGAACGACTTCGGGAGTAAAAAATCCTCCAGAACTTGTACTGTGGTTTGATCGCGAACGAGGGTTTGTTCCGGCAAAAGGGGCGTTGAAAGGAAGAGATGTTAGAATGTTGTGAGATATATTTAACGTCGAGAGGTTTGGAAGGGCGAATATTTTGTCGGGTAGGGTCGTAAGAGAATTGTAGGATAGATCGAGAACAGTCAATGCAGTCAAGTCTGCAAACGTATTTGGTAGTGATGATAGTTTGTTTTTGTGCAACTAACGAAATATCCTTGTGAATAAGATACGATAGAGTTAACAGAACTAATACAACACTTACATCGATGGTTTTTAAAGAGCCAAAGAGAGAAATTTCGTGCTGGATCTCCTGGATGTCGTTGTTCCATGCCTTTAAGACAGTTAGATCTTGAGCCTCAAACCACGCAGGTTTGTCACCTCCCCTACGGTTTGGTTTCGGTTCGGAGGGTGGCAGAACCGGCTCATTGGGAACCGATTTTAAAGGGTCCGGACTGAGGCCCAAATGGATCTCAAATAACGCTGAAGGAAGACACGGTAATGATCTTGTGGCAAGATTTAGCGATCCTGGACTTTGACTAAGTTCAGTACTACAAAACAAAAGAGAACTACCACTCACCTGTACTGCGGGCTTGTTCAATGGTATCTCGAACAGGTAACCTTCCGAGTAGGTCTTCCTCTTCTGGAGGCTTCACCTCTGGGAGAGCATCCGCAAGGTCCCCGATATCTTCCAACCCACGAGACCCAGCTCCACTTCCTAATTTCGCTTGTGCCTTTTTAGCTTCTGCTCGTTTCAAAGCGATGGCCTCTTTGATGCTCAATGTTGGTGCTGGAGGGTCCTTAGGTGGAGGTGGGCTTGTATTAGCTTTGGGTTTAGTTGGTGTCTTAGACCGAGCAGTTGAAATAGTTCGCGTTCTGGTAGATGCAGCGCTGGCAGACGGCGAGCTGGTTGTGGCTATCCTTGACTTTCCCGGAGTTGTCGGTGGTTTCAACGATGTCCGAGAAGAGGAAGGCTGCGGAATACGAGACATTAGGTATATAGAAATGAAATGGAAATAGTAGGAAAAATGTGTTCAAGCAGTTCCGTCGCGAATCCTTGGCGTCAGGAGAAGCGTGTCGCGGAGAACGAAAATGTTAAAACTCCGCTTCAAGTCAGCATGATGCTGTAGTAATACTTTCATGGTTTCCTTCACGCCACATTCTACGTTCCTGCTCATTTTTTGTCAATGCTGCAGTGCGATCCAGAAAATCTCCTCTACTGCTGCCTTTGAACTTCAGCTTTCTGCTGCTAGTACGATGAAGTTCAACTCCACGGCGAAGGTTACCGCAAGTGCCACAACTTCAATGAAAAGGTGCCAACAACTTAGCGAACCGAAAGTCCTTCATTGTCGTTCAAACTACTTTCGTTCAAGCCTTGATCACCTGGTCAAGTACAAGAGCTTCTATTCCCTTTCACCTTGCGTGATATAGCTCGGTTCTCTTGGATGACTAGAATCGTTCTCTTCTAACGCTGGTTTCTCGGTGCCCTGTTTCCTGGTTAATGACTGAACTTTGTGGAGCGCCTCGTAAAATGACAACATATCGCACTTCTGAAGCCGGTGAACTGCTGCTGCAGGAACTTCTTCTCTATACCCCTCCGATGCTAGCTCGAAATTCTAGATGTTGACGACAGCTATGTTCAGACTACGTTCACAAATTTACTCAGATTACCCAGCCAGTAACGCATATTGAGCACCGAGTCACCTTCTGAGACATTATTTGGTGAAGTCATAACCCTTGCATATCGGGTGGTCAAGGGTCTGTAACACGCCGATTTTTCCTGATACCGACGCTTTACGTCAATCTATGCATGGAACGATTGCCATGAACTAGTAACGCCACTGCCTGCGCTTGTGGCGACCTTCGAAGTGCGAAGGATCCATTTTTTGTGGTGAAAAGATAAGATTAAAAAATGGTTCACCGTTAATTTCCCGGCTTGCAAAAGCCTATAAAGATTGCTGGTTTTCGAAGTGTGGCTTGCAGAGTGAAATCCATTGAGAAATCTCAATCATGTTGGCACTCTTCTATGCGCTGGCCTGTCCGACAGTGGCTCTGGGAGCTTCAGTAATGCTGGGGTCTACCAACGTTACTGGAATAGATATCGGCCCCGTATCCAAATTTTTAGGTATCCCTTTCGCTTCAGCCCCGTAAGTGTTTACTCTCTGTCGGCACTGCCCCAGGAAATCAATTGACATTATGGATTTTCATTGATAGGCGCTTCAATTTACCTGTACCATTGCAATCCTACAATGGACCCATTGACGCGACGAAATATGGCCCCGCTTGCATCCAACAATCCATGCCAATTATTTCTACTGATTTCGAAACTGCCGAGGAATGTGAGTTGCCTACAATATGTAAATACAGTACTACACCGGAGAACTGACATGCTAATAGGTCTATCTATCAATATAATCAAACCAAGTGGTTCCAGTGCACAAGCGAAATTGCCTGTGGCTGTGGTAAGTTGGCCGATATTGACATAGGGCTTTTGCTCACCGTGTTCTATTTGATGTCTTAGTGGATTTATGGAGGCATGTGAAACACAAAAAAACTTAAAATTTCATAGTACTCATACCATCATCGTCTCAAGGTGGATTTATCCAAGGCCGTTCGGAAGAGTTGGTACTCTTTTCTCTTTGATGATATGATTAACTGACTACGTACAGTGTTGACGCTCAGGCCACGCGTACCGTTGAGAAGTCCATCTCGGCCGGCACCCCCATCATCTTCGTTACGATGAATTATAGGTATGCTACGATTCCTGTCATTTTTACAATGAAAAACTGATCTCGAGAACGAATTTCAGACTTTCAGGTATATCAGTAACCTATTCAGATATAGAATTGATTCAAACTTTTTATTCAACAGCCTATGGCTTCTTGGCGGGATCAGAGGTTCATAACGAGGGTATTGGCAACTTTGGCCTCTATGATCGTGAGTCAACTTCGATAAATATTGTCTTGAATAAATGCAGACAGTAAATTATCCCTCTAGAGCGTGTTGCTTTGAAATGGATCCAGACCTACATACATGCATTTGGCGGCGATAGCACTCGGGTTACTATGTGCGTCGACCTGGGTCATATCGAACTACAGATTGCTCAATTTCGTTTCATTTTCTAGTTTAGGACAATCTGCGGGTGCTATATCTGCGTCACTTCAGATGCTTGCCTTCGGCGGTGATACCCAGGGTCTGTTCCATGGTGCTTTTATGCAATCAGGAGCTCCGGTACCTGTGGATAGCATGTTGAACGGTCAAGTGCGTCCTTTGCCATATGTACAATGCCATCTTTTCAATGATTTTTTAGGGTGTCTATGACTTGATTTCTTCCAAAACAGGTTGCGACAAGACACTTGATAGCTTGAAATGCCTCCGGGAGATACCGCTCGAACAGTTGAAATCGGCTGTTGATGCTTCTCCGAACTTTGTTGGACCTGAGGTGTGTTGGTCTTTTATCGCAAAGGCTTTAGGGCTAACAATGATTTATACAGGGACTGCACTTGGCATGGCCTCCTCGAGCAGATGGCATATTTCTTCAAGAGGCTCCTATGAAACAAATTTTAGCTGGAAAAGTCTCATCCATTCCTATCGTGTCAGGTATGTCTGGTGGACCAGTTCATAAAGAATTTACGCTGATCTCAGGCCTAGGTAATTGCGACGATGAAGGTACTGGCTTCTCGATATCGCCGCTCTTGGCTATCCATGTACTGTGAGTTTCCATTCTGATTCTCATATGAGCTGATCTCGACTCATTGAAACCAGTACGGAGGACTCTTACCGAGGTTGGATTCGCGACGTCTGGTTGCCGAATGCCACTGAGGACGAACTCTCGAAGCTCTGGGACTATTATCCAGCAGACCCAACACAAGGATCTCCCTTTGATACAGGTCTCAATAACACCATCTACACAAATTACAAGCGGGTATCAGCATTCCAAGGAGATATAGTTTTCCAGGCACCTAGAAGGTTTATGCTCAAGCATATTGCTTCAAAGCAGAAAGTCTGGAGTTACTGTTGGTCGATTTTTTGAAAAGAATCCCAAAAAACCAATTTCTTACCTATTTTTTCAGTGTCCAAACGGTTGAAATTATCAGGACCACTTGGATCGGTAAGTTTTGTATTGGAATTTTATGCCGAGGGTTTTCGTCGCTCACCTTGAGCGCCTTTATGTAGGACCACGGATCCGATCTTCGAGTCAACCTTACGGACCCATACGTAATCAGTTTTGTCAACACGTTGAACCCAAACGTCGATGGTACTACAGCATGGCCCGAATATACAAATGACACTCCCAACATGTTAACTTTTTACGACGATCCACTTCCTTCGCCAAACGTAACCCAGGACACATATAGGCTCCTTCCGATGGAATATCTGTCCAATCTCTCTCTGGCCTATCCCATTTGACATATAGGTCTTGTGCCCTCTGTACGATCTACACGCCATTGATTGACCGCTTTAACGAGCTTTGTGTTACGCCGTTGTTTGTAGTTAAGCTTGTACTTGTATGGCCGGATTCGAACTAGTATATTGAGGGAATGTCAACATTTTCTGTTCTGACTTGTTCTGTCTTGTGTGACAACAATAGTGTTTTAACCCGCTACAGCCACAGCAAGTTTCCACTTTGCATCTGAACATCAATTCTGTTGATTCCGCGTTCAAAAAATGGTTTTTCGCTTTATCAAGTTCATCCTGCTGAGTCGGGAACTTGTAACGACCCGTTGCCAGTTCCTTGGCCTTTTGCGCTGCAATCTGCGTCTCAGCAGGCCTCCATCAACGTATACTTGTTCAATTTATCTGCCTTTAATTATGCAGGGCCTTTTAAGAGTAAATCAATTCCCATAGAGGGAATTTCTCTTTGAATCGTCTTAATGAATTGCCCTTTTCCTTAACCGGTGCTGTGGGCATTCAATTTAACATTTAAGGCAACACCAATCCTTCGTGGAAGCGCCGCTCTGAACAGATATGGCATCGGAAATTTGTGTACGAGCGCTAATTTAACCACCATTATATTCAATTCAAGCATACTCGGGTTTCGTTTTCTCATCATTTTTCTTCAATTTCACCTTTGAAGCTCGCGTTTAGTAAAATGAATGTGGCAATTCTGAAAATATAAATGCACTGCTACACATTTGCCAAAGTCCGATTTGTAGCTGCAAAGAATATCGTCGATGAGAATTTGAATGATTATTGTCAATTCCAGTTAGTCTTTCATGTTTCCCGCAGAACAAGAACCTTGCAGAACTTGATGTTACGGAAAGCTCCGAGTAGAGAAGGTATAGTTGGCAGCTGTCAGTACTGATTGCTTGAAACCAACTTGAAATAAGCCTCTGCCGTTATACAAAGAAAAACAAGCCGTTGAAATGATATAGTCGCTGAAGATGGAGAGAGAGCCTCGTGTGAGCGTAACTCATATAAACTAAAGGCCTTTTGGACCCTGATTAGTGCCACCTAAAATGGCTAAACCTTCCAGTTCCGGAACTACAAAGAGTCGAATAAACAAAAACCTGAAAGCGACGTTTTGCACTAAACTATTACATTCTTGTCGTTGTCGCTCTGTCAACCGGAAATGAATATTGGGCGGTGTATTCTGATGGTGAAGGCGACATGAGAGAATAGAGTTGTGTTGACCGGACAGATGGGGCGATTTGCCTCGAGGCAGACTGGGACTTCCAAACCTGGATGCCGACCTCGTTGTGCCCCTCCTAATGTGCGTTGCGCTGCTGTTAAACACGTTGGAAACGCGCTTTGACAATCTTTCAGTTATCTTGCTCCGTACAGGCCTTTTGAACGCCCACTTCCTCTTCCCTTCTTCCCCAACTCACCCATGGCGACTAGTTCCCCTCAACGGTCTCGCAGGCCGCCGCAATCGCAGCAGCAGCAGCTTAACCAAGGTATATACAACACCTTTTCTTCCATCACATGAATCTAGCGCCAACTTGGCCCTGATTACGAACACACGTTGCGTTCGAGCCATACTCGCCTGCGCGATCTTAATATCAAGAGTGCTAATCGTCTTGATGCTTAGGGGCGATGCTCAATCATCCGACCAGGGAAATGTCTCCCTCTCCGTCTCTTCGTGAAAGGCCTCGGGCGTTGAAATCCCAATCTATGCCATTGGTGCCATCCATAGCCAACTTTAACACCCCACAGAGCGCACAGCAGCAGCCCAGCCCTACTATACCTAACAATGGTATGAGGCGCACCCCACCGCCTGGTCAGGTCTCCAGGCTGCTCCCAACCCCACCCCATCCGAACCCGCCCAATTTCTCCGAAGAGCAGTCACATTATCCTCGACCTCCCCTAAGAGCGCCCATCGCAGGGTATCCAAACAAATTCCAAGAACTGGAGTCGCAGATGACCCCAGAGTTCTTCGCTGATATCGATCGTGCCGCCGAGCAGCAGCAAGCACAATATCAATCGAGCCAGCAAGTTCATTCATTCCCGCGCAGCGAGTCACCTAAGCAGGCCAATCCGGATCGGGCTAGGGTGCCTACTGAAGGATCTAGCCCGTCGATCCCAGACTCTGTGAGTCGCGCACGTCGAGAGCAGCTTGCTCGCGAGGCTCCACAGACAAGGCAGAACTCGTCTCCCATCGCATCCTCGTTTGTGCAGGCATCCTCACACACACCAGAACGGCGAATGTCTCCTGCGCAGCATTCGCCCGTTATCAAAACCAACGAGCCGCATCCGGGAAGCTATCTCGCGGCTTACAATGCCCGGGAGGCGTCAGCAACCGCACGTCGAGCGTCAAATGCGGATAGCCGTTTGAATGTGACGATGCCGAGTTTTTCTCCGCCCTTGCAGACCATTGCGACCCGTACACCTGATCGATCTCTCCCAGTGCAGGAAGAGGATGAAGTGCTGTCCAAAAACGGCACCGGATGGAAAGTTAGCACCGAGACCAATGAAGAGCCATATCGATCTCCCTCTCCCACCTCTTCGTCGGATATCCAAACTCCTGACCCTGGGTCCAATCAACGCTTCGATGCTTCAAACGTCTATCGCGACGAGGAGAAGGGAAGCAAGAAGCTCGACGAGTCGCATGCACAATTTGTCGAACGAGATAGTACGGAAGACGATGCTAGCTACACACCAAGGTCACCAGCTACTGGACTGCCTGAAGACAATCGTGATATATACTATCCTGGCCAGACTATTCCTGTTAGAGTTCCAGCTCCTGTCCTTCCCAAAGGTAAAGCCAGAAATGGCCCTTCGGACCATGTCATGCGTGGATTGGAAACGACTCTTTTAGAGCAACAACCTCCACAACAGCAGCAGCAGCAACAGCAAGTGCCTCAACAAGCTTCTGCTGCCCAAGCACCGCCCCAACAATCTCAAAATACAGAACGCTCCACGCAAAATATTGATCAGCATAAGCAGCCTGAGCAAGACCATCATCAGTACCAGGATTATCCTCCTGAATCCTTTTATGGGGTTGGATCTATACCGTCTAATGCTCGATACATTCCTGCACCCCAGGTCTATCCTGATGATTTCCAAGGTTACACTGACGACTACCTGCACTATCTCAATTCACCCCGCCCTGATGCTCCTGTCCCTCCCACTCCTCACAGTCAGTCCACAGCGCCATCTCCTTCCCCGCTGCTCCATGTTTATAATAATGGGGGTACGTATAGACCTGCACGTGCCGCCGGTTCTCCTTACCCTTACCCCTACGATCATGTTTTGCGCAACCGTCATATCCCACCAAGCCAGCGCTTCTTCCCAAATGGCATCGATCAATCGACCATCACCGATAAAGTCGCGCGGCAGTGGCAAATATACGCGCAGAACAACCACGGGGCTGTCACCGACTCGACACTCTCCCCTTCTGCAACGCCATTCCGTCCCAACACCGACAGCCGGTACGACGAGTGGGCGATCTTGCACACGACGCGCATGATGCGCCAGAACACGCTGGCGATGTTGCCGCGCGTGGGTGACCGTGATGGCGCGACGAGCGCGCTGGGGGACAATGCGAGCATCCGGTCGAGCCCGAGCCATCAGCCGATAGTGCTGCCCGTCCCGCCTAGTTTCACGATGAGGAAGAAGGATCGGGATCGGGCGATGCATGCTCGGAGGCAGGCGTATGCGCGCAAACCCCCGCCGCGTGTGGAGAGCACACAACCGCGGGAGACTAGTCCCGAGTTGTCGTCGTCTGGTGAAGAGACGGCGGGTGAGGATAGATACTCGGTTGTGGCCCCGCAACTGGGAATAACTATAAACAAGGACAATGTCGTGAACGATCCGCTACCATTCCCGGTGTCTGCCATGACGCCTCCTGTCAACGATGAGGATGATGCTGGTGAATGGATTGATGAGGACGACGACGACGACTATGAAGATCTTATAGATCTAGAATATCATCCTACTTTTGTTAAGAACATAACTAAACGGCGCAGAAAGTGGGAGGTGGGCTGGGAAAACCTTATTCAAGCTGTAAGATACGCTCTCGATTCTTTTCGTGGACATCAATTCTGATTCTTTTTTGTTCTCCTTGGTTCTACTAGTTCCAAGCTCTAGATCGCCAGACTGACGCGACGATGATTTTATTAGCTTCACCTTCTCATACTACAAAATTACACGCACTTAAGTCACGATCAATTCGCAGACATCCCAATCTTGCAAACTCAACCAGCATAAAAGACATACGCGCCGGATTTGCCCGCGTCGCGGCACAAAGAAGGCTAACGCGTCCCGACAAATCGTCCTTGGTCGACAGACTCCTCCACTCGGCTTCTAGCTCTTCAGGTACCGGAGACGGATCTGACGGCAGCAGCTCGGGATCAGTGGAGGAAAATCTGAAACGGGCGTTGGACGCAGCGCTCGGCAGCCTTAGTGCTATGGGAGAGGTGTATGAGCAACGAGAGGCGAGGGTGATGGAAGAGCTTCGGAGGTCGAGGGAAGATCGTGAGCGAGTGGAGTTGCTTCTTCGACAAGTCCTCGGTGACAAACACCCCTTCAACGCTGGAGAAAAGCAACAAACGACTGCGATGATGAAGTAAATGTTTTGACCGTCTGCATCTAAATTTTCATGATCACACACTGTACAACAAATTACTAGGCCACCATCTACTCTCAATCGCACAAATCCAGATTCAACTCACCACATCAAGTATCTGATATGACTCATTTTTTCATTTCATCTGCTTCTGTAACTGTACACAATGGACATTTCTACTCTCCTTACTGTAAGGCGATGTACGACGTTCCAAAGCATCACGCTATATTAAGCGCCCGACAACCTTTCTGTGCAAACGTACTGGATTCGTTGCTATTCGGTGTTCTCAGCCCTCCCTGTACTAATTTTCTTTTTTTTCAAAGGTTGTATGTCAACCCATCCATCATTCCAGAATCCAGTGTCACAAAATCAGAGAAACTTGAACCGGTGCATTTATTCAGCTACCTTGAATTTACTGTGTGTTGTCGATACCCTTAGGACATGCTTGGATTTGATTGTAGCTTTCACTTTACTGTGTGAGGCGCTGTAATTCAATATAAACACATGGTTGGTCCAAGTTAATATCTTTCTTTGTCCGTTATCGCTGTCTAGAAATAGCAAAGCGGCGATGCCACAACCTAATCGCTTTGACTTCGAAACAAAACATACAACCGAGTGAAAGTCATGCATCTTCCTTCAAGCTCAAAGATCAACCACCGGTTTGGTGTCTTCTGGGAGGGCAGGCTTAGGCTAACTTTCGACGAAGCTCATGTCCATCGATCCACAAAGTGCATCCGGTATGGCCGATGTAAATACAGTGCACATGGTGGCGGTGCGCGCACTTCATCAGTACGGCAACTCGAAACTGGCGAACTCTCACATTGATGAAACGACTTACATATGAGAGGCAGAGCCTGTCAAGGGAGTCCTCATCTTATCGGGATGGCGATTACCCTTCTTGTAGAGGTCTTTTCACAGAATGCGCTGATCCTTTCTGATCATCTGCCTTGGTC